>NW_028270157.1:66643009-66813976 GCF_037043375.1 Chiloscyllium plagiosum
ATGAACAAGGAAGAAGAATGAGGACAAAAAGGACTTCAGCCAGGGATTGTGGGTTCACAGCCAATCTGGGATACCAAGAGGGCTCTTGTGGTGCAGTGTAGTATCTCTACCTTTAAGCGAAGAGACCTAGTTTCATATCCCATCTTTCCCAGAGGTATGCAATTACACCTCTGAACAGGTTGATTTGAAAACAGGTTTTAAAAAAAACATAAGAACTTCAGTCAGCAGAACAAGAAACCTGTGCTCAGTCAGCTAGTGACACTAACTGGCATTCTGAACTGGATCATCTGTAATAGCACATCTCTTAACTATTATTTCTTTCCTACCTGTTATAGTATCACAATAAATTTTATAAAACTTGTGAAAATATGGGGCACAAACTTCCTGCTGATAACAATAAGTGTTCCAAAACAACTTTCTTCTCAACCGCAAAGGACCATGCAATTAGATGAGATTGAATGAATGGGAATAAAGGAAATATGATCTGTAGCTAACCTCATGAATACGCAGATCGGCCGATAACTTTAGATTGTCTGTCTTGAATTCATTCTAACAGAGAACAGGCTTTCTTAAATGTGTACAATAAAACAGTTCAACTTTGTAGGTAGGTACAAAGCTTATGTTGTGCAAATAAGGCAGCCACTGTGAACTTCAGAATTTAGAAACAAGACAAGTAGTAACTGCACTAGAAAAAAAAAATTGCCTCTCGATGATCAATGTTTTTTCCTAAAATATGGTGTACAAATTTACATTGCAGTTAGTAATAAGTGAGAGGATACAAACCATTTTTGATCACTGTGTGTCTGTTACCACTAGCAGGAGTTGCAGGGGGTCTGGGAATATCTTCAATGGACTCTCTCCCACTGGACTGTTCACTGGTTGTAGACTCGCCTTCTGAAGGTGAAATTCTAAACAAACAGACAATGGTCTTCTGCACGGTATACCAATATTTTGATTTGTATGTCCAGTAGAACCTCAATTATCCATACTCCAATCTACATCAGTTTTACATAAACCCACTCATTTGGAAGTTTTGAATTTTTATTTATATACAAATTCCAGGAAAAATGTTCTCAACAAGTTAATCAAAACAACTTATTCATATCAGATATGCATAAAGGGATTTTTGATCTTTTTCTAAATTTTCTCAAAAATCAAGTATCTTTCTTCATGCTGATGGATAATTAAAGTTCTGCTGAATGTTCATCAACTATAGTACAATAAAACAAAAACAGAAATTGCTGAGAAACCTCAACAGGTCTAGCAACATCTGTAGAGAGAGAAAGCAGAGTTAATGTTTTGGGTCCAGTGACCTTTCTTCAGAAGGGTCTTGAGTTCTGAAGAAGAATCACTGAACCTGAAATATTAACTTTGTTTTCTGTCCATGGATACTGCCAAACCTGCTGAGTTTTTCCAGCAATTTCTGTTTTTGTTTCTGATTTCCAGCATCTGCAGTTCTTTGGCTTTTTTATAGTACAATAAATTTTGAAAACAATGTAGCTGTGACTTCAGAGCATGAAAAAAGCTCTAATTTACAGTCTTGATAGTGGGCTTAATAGAGACCAAGCAACTATTTCTACATACCAACACAGTCATCACGAACATCTAACAACTGACGTAATCACAGAAGGAAACATTTATATTGAAAAGGGTGAGCTATACCACAGTGTCATCAATTAGTATCTTTAAAAGGTGGAATGGGTGGAGGCCAAGTTGAAGCTTCATGCATTGAAGCTTAGTGCCAGCAGGTTGCTCAAGGAAAGCCAATCCTATGTAATGTATTAACCTAATTGGGATGCTCTCTCAAACAAGACAATGCTACATACAAAAGGATACAAGTAATTCTGCATACCTTTCAATCTGGACA
The DNA here is from genome assembly GCF_037043375.1 of Chiloscyllium plagiosum. NCBI lineage: Eukaryota > Metazoa > Chordata > Chondrichthyes > Orectolobiformes > Hemiscylliidae > Chiloscyllium > Chiloscyllium plagiosum. The sequence continues at coordinate 66,644,877 of NW_028270157.1, forward strand.
CTGGAAGCCCACTCATCAATTCAGATAATAGTGTCTCTATTTCAATATTCCAGCTATATACACAATCAGAACCCAATTGGAACATTTTCATTGGGACTAGTTTCAAAGGCTCCCAACTGGTGTTAAAAGTCAAAGTTTTGGTACTAATCCCACAGCAATTATACTTCTAATCTGCTTGCTCTTCCAAATAATATATCACAGTCTAGTGTAATGCCTTCCATGCTATCATAGCTGAAAGCTACCGGCCGTCTTTAATCCTCCCCACTTTCTTCTCCAAATCCCTGGAGTGTTGTCACCTTCTAATTTCTTTCTTACAGTCTGAGATTAAACAAGCTTGTTTGCTATCTTGGTGTCACATTTGATCTCAAGATAAGCATTCAACCTAACATTGCTGCCACCATGAAGCCTGCATGTTTCTGTATCACTGCCAAACTTCATCTATCTCAGCTCATCTCTTGCTGAAAACACATTCATGCATCTATCACTTTGATTATGTTGTTCTTCACAGAACTACATGTTTTGTAATGTCTGGGCACCCACACACCGACTGGGGATCACAGACATTTGTCACAGGGTTGGCTTTGGAAGGCTACAATAATGTCTGCTCATTGAAGAGACTGCACCACAGACACTGGGCTGAGGAAGGGAGAAGGATGCATCTTTTTAAAAAATTAGCTTCATTTAATTTATTGACTGAAATCAACCTCAAAGCATTTCATAAATAAAAAGCCAAAATTGGGGATTATTAACACCTAAGCTGGTCAATTGTAATTTTCTGATTTACCTTTTCAGAATAGTCTGAGTTTCTTTCATCTTTTCTCATTGCTCAATCTTCATGTGAGGGATGTACTTTGCATTATATTAACTAAATATTAAGTTAAATAATTGGCAAATCTGCTTGCCATTTTTCATTTCAATGGGATATTGACAGAAACAGACTAACAGAACTTCAACCAGTTAATTTAAAACATTTCAAAATCTTTCTGCTGTCTCATTTTCGAAGTTTTGAGTAAATATGTCCACTCACCTGCTTCTCTGTCGAAGGCCCTTGGAGAGTTTGGCTGCCTTAGGCTGAGGATTGGGTGCATCACCGTTCTCAGAGGGTGTGCCCCCTTCTTTTGCTGTGGGAGGTGGAAGCCCTTCATGGATAACAAGTACATCATCTTTACCATGCTGTCCAATATGCTGCTTGGCAAAATCAAAGCCTTTAACACTTGGCACTTGTAGCTGAAGAGACAATGTAATAGTCTGTTAGGTCTACGAGAATATTACAGTTGTAATCATACCAATGTGCAAAGCCTCTGTAATGAGCTGCATTAAAAATAAGGTTCTAAAGCGCCAATTATTTTCAATATGGTTTGTTTTTATTTTAACTTTGTTCCAATCGCTGCTCAATCTTTCCCATTCTCATCACCACTTACCATATTACATAGTTATTTTTCTCTTATTCTTTTCAACTTTGGTAGGGTCTTAAATCTAGATTTCCGCTAAATAAAACATTCATTAAGAATGACTTTAATATTCTTCTGTTTCAGAGATGTTCATATCTTATGCAGTTCATAACAGTGGGCATTAAACTCAACTGATGTATTTCAGATTATTAATGACTATAAGACTCTGGTGATGGGATGGGTAGAAGATGATGAAGTGTTTGATCAAGCTATAATTGTATTGAATGGCTAGGCAGACTTCATATTGGTCTTGGAAGCAAATATGTGTAATTACTACTCAATCAGATCTCCAGTACAGTAAATACAAATACAGCAAACCCAGAATCTGCAACCAGAGATAAGATACATCACACCAATTAAATAGTTTAATAAATCCAAAGTTCAGATTTAGTCTCAAGCCGTGCAGTTTAACAAATCTGCAGTTTGACAAATCTGCAGTTTACTTGAAACACCAAAATTCAGAATACAATTAATCAGGCAAATCTCCTTAATACAACAGACATTTTTTGTCTGTCCCTTGTATGTGAAGCAGCTTTCACCAGCGTTTTCCCTCTTCTTAGTCAGCCATTTTTTGATGAACACAATACTCTTTTACTACACCTTCCTCAGGTTTGCTATATTGCAGACTGGACCTACTGACAGCCCATCAGCTACAATGTTGCCTGCTAAAGGGTCCTATGCAATCCTGGGATGTTGCTCAAAATACAGGTGAATAATAGGTGGAAGACTTTCCAAGAGCTGCTTCTTCAATTGGAGGTCAGTTCTCTCCTGCATTTGCTGTAGCAGCAAACATTGGAGTGAAACATTTTGGTGATTGGAGGAGTAGCATGACCAGAATTTGAGGCCTAGAAATGTGACAATGCATCTGTGGGACAGGGATTTGAAAGATTATTTGGGAAAACTGCCTCAGAGTGCAGGAGAATGTCAATTGGGTCACCTGGGGGGTAAGAAATTTAGGGGACTGAGACTTGAGCTCCTCAGTGGCAGGGGACAGTTGGATAGGCCTTCAGCGATGGAATGTGAAGGAAGAGTTGGGCCGACCATCTCCTTGGAGGTGTAGTGACAGGATACGTCACTGGGGAGGGTGAGTGAAAGATGGGTGACTGGAGAGGGGAAAGGTTGAGTACATGACAAGGGGATTAGTTGTGTCAGTGACTTTAGGGGGTGAGTGAATACCTCGAGGATGTGAGGGAGTGATTTGGAGGGGGTAGGTGAGTGAATCAGGGCTGCGAGTGACTGTGGAAATGGAAGTGAATGAATGCCTGTGGGGGTTGGAGGTGAGTGACTGAGCAACTGGGGAGTGGGGTGAGTGAGTTAGGGATGGATGTGAATGACTAGAATGGATTGAACGATTAATGGTTGGGGGAGGTGAAATGACTGAGTGACTGGGACGGGGGATAGTGAGCAAGTGACGGGGTGGGGGGGAGCGAAATGAGTGAGTAACTGGAAGGAAAGTGAGCGAGTAATGTGGGAAGAAATGAGTGAGTGATGGGAATGAGTGAGTGACTGGGAAGTGGGATTAATGAGTAAGTGACTGGGGGGTTGGGGGAGAAGAGCGTATGACCAGGGTTTGGGGGGGAAATGTGTAAGTGACTGGGGAGACATTAGTAAATGAGTGTTTAATTAGTGATGGGGACAAGTGAGAGAGAGACTGGTGAGGTACGTGGATGACAGGGAGTTGGATAAGTAAATGTGCGACTGGGAGGGATTCAGTGATTTATGGGGGGAAATAAGTGAATGTGGGATTGAATGACAGGAGTGCGAGTCAGTGATAAGACAATTGGTGAATGAGTGACTAGTTGAGGAAGCATGTGCATGGTAGAATTTGAGTAAGCGAGTGAATGTTAAGGATGGATGAATACGTGGATGAGTAATTAGGGGGAATCATCCAGCAAGTAAGCAACTGGGGAGCGAAGCGAGAGCCTGGAGAGTTGGTGAATGAGTGGGACTGTGCAGGATGTATGCCAATCCTCCTTCCCCATCCCCAAATAAACATATCTGGAAAGCAGGCCACCTATGTCTGACCCCTACTTTCACATGAATTCCGTAGATGCCAGTTCAGAGTGCGCCCCCTCTTTACAAAGGGAAAACTGAGGTCACCAATACTTAAGTCAGACTCCCAAGCTCAGCTTTGGTTCCCATCCTTTCCATGTGATCAAGACTCTGGCACTGATCCATCTCTTTCTAGTTCTACCTCTTTGAAAAAAAGCAAAACAAATGGCTTTATTTGTTAGCTCTGCTATTTAGTAATTTTCAAAGGTATTTTTTTTTTAACCAATTACTCATTTAAATGTTTAACTTGTTGCTTCAGAAATTTTTTTGCTGAAATTCATGTTCATTGTTGTGGTGAAGCACGTCTTTCTGTATTTTACTCATCAGCCAGAGTGAGAGAAAAGCTGAAATAGCCCCTCATATGAAAAGGTTATCCCATCTCTGATGAAAGGCTGGTTGGGCTTCACTTGGTTTTAATGTAGACATCAGCTAAGAACAGAATCAGAGTTAACAGCAGTGGCTTCCAGGATTGAATCATTTGGTAAAATCTAGGCTTATGCTAAAGAATGACTATTTGGAAAAAGTAATTAATGGAAGGTTGGTCAAACTACACCCCAGCAAACAATAAATGTTTCAAGCAAGGAAAAAGACATTTTGAAAGGGAACAAAATGCTTTGTATTCATCTTAAAAACACAGTCATTGAATTTATCCAGTTGTGTTGGGAAGTATACTATTTTGATCAATGTAGTTAGTATGAAAGCCACATTTAAAAACTAGACTGGGAACAAGAACTAGACTACATTATTTTGAAGTGGAGATACAGCACTAGTACAGGGGTTAAAGTGAGGAAGAATTGTTTGTATATAGCTTAAATGGGCCAGCGCAAAAGGGGTTTTGAGTAGAGACTATCTCAGCAGTTTCATATAATCTGGATATTGTCTGATTTAAGATGCCTATTGTGTCTTTAATAACTCTGGCTAAGGTGACTGTGCCAAACAGAATGTGATTCTGAATGCATGTTATCCTTGTGCAAAACAGTGATTGGACAGTTTGAACGATGCAGAATGTTCCAGGATAGGAAAAAATAAACTGGAAAAAGTAAACTGGGATAAAAAATAAAAGCATTAGCTGAACTTCGAAAATAAACAAATTCTTTAAAATGTGCAACAAGGCCATCGGCATCTGAAAATGGAGATATATTAGTATTTTTGAGTACAGACATTCTTGTTTGTTTACAAATCCCTTAAAATATCTGATCTTCCAGCCCTATCTCTATTTGCTCTGTTATGCACACCTTTCCTCTATTCCATCAGTGACAAAGCCTTCAGATATCATATTCCAGTATTATAGTCCTAAACAGGACTCCTTGTGGGTTTTGTAAACTTTGTGAAGTTAATTCATTTAATCTAAAGCAGGGTGGGCACAGATTGGACCATGAACCAGCCAAGTTAAATGGTGAGGTTGGGATATCCAGTGCAACTGCAGAATTGAAGAACCACAACGCTTTAAAGGAACAGACAGGATTTAATACTGACCATAGTAATGTTAAAACTGAAGACTGGGAGCAATGCAGTATAGCAGGCGTATTTCACCTTTTCACATGAAGGTGCACCTGTGTGTTAAAAATATTATTTCTCACTTACTAGCCCAAAACTAAATGTTGGCCAAGACATATGGGGCGTGGGCTGCTTCAGCACCTCAGCAGTCACAAGTGGGACTGAACACTATGCAATCATCAGAAAATATCTCCAATTTAACCTGGTAATAGAGCAAAGGTAGTTAATGAAGCAGCTGAAGTTGATTGAATATAGGATACCTTATTTAACAGCTCCTAAATAATGCTCTGATGGTGAGAGGAATGGACTCCATTAAACAGTACCATCATCCTGGAATACACTTGTAATTAGTAACACACACTTGGGGTATCGCTGCCATCTGGGACAGCCCTCCCCAAAAGCACCTGCTTTCTGGGTAGGCCCACCTGGGCAGTCCCTGCCTAGTGAGCACCAGAACTGATAAGACATGCTGGCCCAACCAACAAAGCTCACATTCCATGAATACATTTTTAAAAAATTAATAGAATTAACACAAATTAAAGAAACAGAGATAATAATTGGTGAAAGGTTCAGGGGAGATGTCAGAGTTAGGTTTGTTACACAGAATGATGGGTGCGTGGTAGTAAAGTCAGATCCGTTAGGGACATTTAAGCAACTCTTGGATAGGCGCATGGAGGATAGGTTAGTCTGACTGAAGAGTAGAAAAGGTCGGCACAACATCGAGGGCCAAAGGGTCTGTACTGTGCTCTACTCTTCTATGTTCCAAAAATTAAATGAAATAACTAACAGGTTATGGAAGCCAAGTGCTCAGAATGATAGGCATAATTGTTTTGTTAAACATTTCTATTAAAAAAACACCCAATATAAAATGGAATAAGAAAGGAGAGATCTTTAGACCCAAGTCTTTGACTAATGGAGATTGTCTTTTGTCTTTAAAATGGGAATAAATACAAGGAGGAAATGTGAACTTAATTATGCCTAGTTGTGCATTATGACAAATCTCCTCCTCCTAGAATTCATTTCACTTCATTTTTTAGTCAGGGTAGACTTCCCCTAGGATTGAGACAGGCCAAATACTGCTTCTCCTTCCCTTTCAGGAGCTAGCATTATGAGACACATGGTTAGGTTATGCATGGGACTGCCACTGAATAAAATAAGAATAACTCATATGGACTTTGCTCTGCATGATCCTGGAGAAATTAGCCAATATTAATTGCCAATTTAAATTAGTTTCTGTGATGTGCAATTTTAAAGTTCACATTGGCTGTACATGAATCTGAAAGTATTTTAGATTAATGTGATGCAGCCTCTGGTTTTGACAGGCTTAGGATGGTTGAAATGAAAGCTGCCTTTGATTAAAGGATAATGTACTCATATTTATTCATTTTACATTTTGATCTATATTTAGAGAAATCCATTATAAAAGCGTCTCATGTTAATAGTACTGTGACCGCATTCGTTTAACGTGATTACTTGCTTGACCATTCTTGGTGATGTCAGACAGGACTATGAAAACTTAATATTTATCTGTCCTGACAAGGCAAACAAATTGCTCATTTCGTGTCAGTGCTGGGATTGTATTAGGACATTTTGGCATTGTAATTCTCATACTGAAGAACCATGGAAACAGAAACAATCAATTTCTTTTATGACAGGTAACTTCATAAAAGGGAAGGTACATTCAAGCACAGGTCTGACCATGGACTTATCGACAACCTTTGGATTCTCAGGCAAGAACATGACTTCTTCGAGCTGCTACATTATGGGCAACACCAAAGTTTATGGTGTTAGACTGGGTTCCCAAAAATACAGGATTCATTCTCTCTAGTTACAAGTGATCCAACAGTTACACTTCAGATCTTCTTAGCATCTATATTCCCCAGGAATAAGATTCACTCCTTTCCTGCCCATAGTATTTGACTTCTTGTAAACAATGGCAATATTTGGAATAGATCAAAGCTTTCACAAAGTGATCAAAAGTAGGTGTTTTAGCGTTTTAGCTACTTCGCTTCTTGTATTATTGCTCTACTGAAGACAATGGGGTGTGTGTTTGGTCTATGAGGTCATGGCTAAGAGAATGGAATCTGAGCCGATTCTTGGTGATTCAACCATCCAGCAGATTTATTGATCCAGAACCTTTTGGTTTGGTGGACACTTTCCTAGTAGATTTGATTCTTCTGCCTCAACTTCAGATCACTTTACCGAATGGCATAATGACCAGAGTTGTCATGCTTGAGTAAGCAGGAGAAAGCTATTCAGTACTGTGCAGTTTTACCTGGTTAGAATTCCAGTATATCCTCTGTGCACCCTAAAGATTCCCAAGTCTGTTCTCATGCTAAATTGCATTTGAGCCCTCTGGGCATGGAATAGCACTCAATAAACGAAAACTGCAAACCAGTTATGAAAATTGCTTTGTGGCTTGATTCAGAGTCCAGTATACGTTGTGTTGGATCTGTGTCCATCAGATACCCACCTTAACAAATAAAATAATCTTAAATGTCTTAACAACAATTTTCATTCTAACAGCCAACAGATTTCTGGTACACGACAGTGGTGCAGTAACAAGGCAGTGAGCGGGCTCTTGCCTGGGAACCATCAGCTCCCATCTGCTTTCCTTGCTTCACTTTTGCATCTACTTTTATCTTTCGCTTGTTTTCCTTCTCTTTTTGGTCATTTTTTTCTCCATTTCTGTGCTACACTGGTCAGCAGCACAGGCGCGGCAGCGACTGGCAGTTGTGGCTTCTCCTGACAATCAAAGGTGGCAGCAGCAAGGATGTTCTCTTAGCAATTGGAGGACAATGGCAGTGAAGACACTGCCCTAGCAATAAGAAACAGCGGCAGCGAAGACATTCTCCCAGCGATAGGAGTGGCCAGTGGCAGCAAGGTCGTTCTCTGGGTGCATGGCGGTGGCATCAGCGGCAACAAAGCTCCTCCAGTGATCGGGGCGGTGGTGCCAGTGGCAGCAGACTCTTCAAGATGGCGGCACCGGCAAGGTGACATCTGCAGCTGAAGTGGAATTTGTGGCTTGGTAGCAGCCTGGCCTGGCAGCAGAGCCAGGGATTCTTGAACGCAGGACGAGTTTGAGTTTAGCGGCATCAGTGAAGTGGGCCCAGTGGTGAAGAAATGGCAATTCCTACATTGGTGGATCTGGTGCAGTGGCAACAAGGCAGAGGAGGTCTTCCTTGAGGCTAGGTGCCGGCATGATCAGGGTCGGGAAGAGTGACAATCTGAACCTTTTATTTGTTTATTTTTCTAACTTAATCCTATGACCTATAATGCTGGACCTCTTTACTTTTCTATTTTTTTTGTTTCATAAGAATTTGATCTTAAGTATTTGTACCTAGGTAGGTGCTGTAATGACGTGACTGTAAACTTTCCACTGCACTCATTTGACTACATGACAATAAAGCTAATTCAATTCAAAACCAACAAAATTACTTCTCTGCCTAACACTTCCTCACAAACCCTTCTTTTTCAAAACCCTCTAACTAACCCATCATACAAGTAAATTGGAAATGTGAGCGTACAAGCCCTTTCATTATTGAGAACTGATGTAGTCTAAGAGCTGATAGGTAAACGGATACACTGTCAGCATAACAAAGGGTTGCATGTTCCTTTTGAGCATTTAAGTCCTCGGAAAATGGCATTCACAGATGGTTAAGGAAGTACCCCACTTGGAAGCAGTCAATAAGATGCCTAAATTAAAACAGCTGCACTTGATATATGAGTGTTAAATTTCACTTCTTAGCGAATTTCACTTTTTTTTTCCACTTTCCTCCTCTTCCACTGCATAAATCATATCATAGTATAACAGAATTGTTACAGTGCACAAGGTGGTCATTTGGCTCGTTATGTCTGTTCTGGCTCTGAGATTTTAACTTATTGTCAAACTCCTGAGTTTACTGTTAACCCTACAGATTATTTAAATAGAAACAATCAACCTCTTGAATGCCTCAAATGAAACTATTTCCATCAAACTCCCAGGTGTGAATTCCATACCTCAAATACTTGCCACGTGAAAAAATTTGGTCTCACCTAACATGTCTCTTTTAAAAGATAGATTGAAACTGTACCTCTCGTTCTTGATCCATTTGAGAGTGGGAACAGTTTCACCCAATGCACGCTGTGCAGAATTCTCATGTTTTTGAAAATGTTTATCAAATTTTCTCTTGGTCTCTCCTCTCCCAAATCCTCTAATCTTTCCTCATAACTGAGATGTCTCATCCTGGAACCATTCTCCAAAACCTAAATTGCTCTGTCTCCAATGGATTCACATCATTTCTAAAGCATAGGGTACAGAATTGTACATAATACAAACTGATGTGTTATGTAAATTCATCATAAGCACCCTGCTATTCCATTCAATGTCCTATTTGATGATGCCTACAATACTGTGTGCTTTACTAACTGCTCTATCTACTTCACCTGCCACAGAATGATTTAAGCGCATATATATCCAGGTCTCTCCACTGCTGCACATCCTTCAGAATAGTAGTTCTTTATTTTACACTGACTCTCCATTCTTTTTATATCAAAATGCTTCACCACATACTTCTTTATTTACCTCTCCATTCAGTCAGCAAATGTGTCAATGTCTTTTTGACATTCTACACTGCCCACCTCGTAGTTAACAATTTTCCTAGATTTTGTGCCAATTGCCAAATCAAAATCTAGATTTATATAAATACTGGAAAAGCAAGAGTTCCTAAGTTCAACATTCTTCCAAAGTAGAATACAGGATGCTTACATTTGAAATCATTAATTTCAGTTTAATATTGGTAGCCTTCTGAAGTCAGTGCATGATTTGATAAGGTAAGTATTTCTGGGTTGGTTCTTATTTATTATGTTTTGGTTCAGAGTGTAAGATTATTGCTCAATAGCCTTTCTCTTCTCCAACTTTAACCTCCCCTGCTTCCTATTGTATCATGCTTTTCTTGAGTTTAACTAGGATGCTGTTTCATTGCCTGGAAGGATAAATTGAACCAAACTGTCTCCCTTCAAGCCTCCTTCTTTACTTTCAAGTTCACTGTCCTACTTTTCTATTTTATAACCTACCACACCCACACTTACTGAATCACATTACTCATTAACTGTTCTTTCAACATTACCTTATTATGTACAAACTTAAGGTATAAAAGTGTAATCTGATCACTATTTCTTTATTTACATCTCCTTCTCAAATCTTTTCAATTTTGATGGTTTCCCTACACTATTGGCCTTGGCTCTTCATTCAACATTCTCAATTTAAAAAGCTCATCAATTTTAATCCAGAATTGCTTACTTTTTGCCGCTGCTGAATATTGCTCATGGTGTCTGGCTGAAACTCTAGCTTGTCTGTTCGGCAGAACTTCCAATACAGAATCGTGACGATGACGACCACGACAATTACTGGTACCAGAACTGCGACAATGATCCACAGGTTCTTATTTTCATCTGTTGGGGGAGAGGTGGCAATGATTTCCACCGCTACAAAAGGAAAGTCACAAACAAATCATTGTAAGAGTTTTTTTTGGATTCATTCAGGGGATGAGAGCATTGCAAGCAAAACCACTATACATTGCCTTGAACTTCAATGTATCATCTCAAGTATCAATCTCAGAAAATGTGAACTCTATAACAAATCTTACACAGATAAAAATTGTGACATTATCAGTCTCAGCTTCAGTGCACTTCGATTACTTGGTACTGACTAGTGATGATATTATGACCTTATACTACCAGATAAGAAGAGATAGATGCTGTTGGGTTTTACTGGATAGATGAATTTGAGTGATCTACTTCTTCATTAACTACTATTCTGTGATATAAGCAGAACATTTTGGTAAGAGATACGCAAAAGTTCTGTCTCCAAGCTAGTTGCACAGTCTGTGCTGTCACTAAAGTCTCAACAGGACTAGTGTAAAATAACTGAATTTCCCAACAGACCTTACTTAAATAAATTCACACAATCTATTGATCTACATATAAATCCAAAATGCAAAATTCTGGGGAAAACAGAATAGAAATTGATTAAATGTTACTGAACTAGTAACGCTGAGGCCCAAGCAAATCCCCTCGGCCAGGACTTCAAATTCCAACATGGCAGCTGGTTGAACTTAAACTCAACTAATCAATAATATTATTTTATAAAAGTATAGATTAATTAATTAAGATAAAAAACAGTAATGGTACCATGAAACTGTCATCTGGTTGATAGGTTATCAATCTAATTTGGTTCAGTAATGTCCTTCAGAAAAGGAAGCACATTGTCTTTATTTGGTCTGACCTACATTAGACTCTCAGCAAAGTCATCCTTTTACGAATACCTCTAATATGTGGCTTAACAAGCAACCCAGTTGCACCAGGCACTGTAGAAATGGAATAAAAGCAGACAGACCGCTTGGCATCAACACAGACACCACTAATGATCAGAGTCCCAACAGGTTCTATAAACTGGCAAAGTCTTCTGTAATAAATTGTGCCGAAACACAATGGTGTACAGATAAGAGGGAGCTGCCCTGGAAGTTCCCAACATTGAGTCTGGACCCCAGGAAGTCTCCTGGCATCAGGTCAAACTTAGCAAACAAATCTCCAGTTGATCATCATCTACTGAATTCCCTCTGCTGATGAATCAGCACTTCTCAAGATTGAATAAAATTTTGAGGATATATCAAGTGCGGCAAATACAAATAATGTACCTATGACAACATACTAAGAGATTTCAATGCACAGCTTCAAGAGTGCCTTGATGGGTAGACTAACTGATGAGCTACTGACTGAGCTGGTAGAGTCATGAAAACCATTTCTGTCAGCCTGGGCCTGCAGCAAGTGTGACAACAGGATGGGTAATAAATCTATTAAAACTTTTCAATCACTCATCTACAGGTGCAGATCCATTTGCCTGTGACATCATAGATAGGAGTGATCACCACACAGTCCTTGTAAAGATGAGGTTCCATCTTCACACTGAAGATACCCTCCATCTTGTTGCATGACACTACCGTAATGTGAAACAAGTAACTTAAAAGTGGGCACCCGCAAGATGCTGCAGGTCATCAGGAGAATTGTATTCAAATATAACCTATAACCTCATGGTCCAACATATCCTTCGCTCTCCCATTTCCAGCAAGCCAAGTGATCAATGTTGAAGAATGCAGGAACTGGAATGTATACCAGGAGAGGTACTTGATGTACATAATTATGAGGTATCAACCTGTTGAACTATAACACTTGCATGTTATAATGCTGAAGCAGCATGTGATTGACAAAACTAGGTGATCCCACATCCAGTGGATCAGATCAAAGTTCTGTAATGCTGTCATATCCAGTTGTGAAGGCTGGTGGACAGTTAGCCAACTAACCATGGAGAAGGCTCCATAAATATCTCAACCTCAACAATGGAGCCGCATAGCACATCTGTGCCAAAGACGAGACTTACACATTTGCTTCAATCTTCAGCCAGAAGAGCAGAGTAGATGTTTCATCTTGGCCTCCTCCTAAGGTCCCCAGCATCTCAGATTCAACCAATTTGATTTAGTCCAAGTAATATCAAGGTACTGCATACTGCAAAGTCTATGAACCTTGACAACAGTGTTGAAGACTTATGATCCAAAATCAGTATCACACCAAGACAAGCTGTTGAAGTAGAATTACAACACTGGCATTTACCAAACATCAATAAGGCAAATCCAATGCCACCAATTACCACCGCACCGGTCTACTCTCAATCATCAAAGTGATGGAAGATGTACTTAACTGCATTACTGAATGTCACACAGTGTAATAACTTGCTCACGCAGCTCTGACTTTGATATAGTCTTCATCCAAGTGTGGACTAAAGAGCTAAACTAAAGACATGAGGGGTGAGTGCCTTGATATCAAGGCAGAATTTAACAGAGACAAAAATGGTTGCCATGTTGGAAGAATGTTCATCTCAGCCCTGAGTTATCACTGCAAAAACTGCTCAGAGAAATGACCATTCCCCCATCATAAGGTCCAAAGCAGGGAAGTTCAGTACTATTCACAGCCACTGAAATATTGAAGTAATCTATGACCATGTACAAGACCTGGACATTAATCTTGTTTGGCTGATAAGTGACAAATAATACTTGTACCATACAAGTGGCAGGCGATAATTATCTCCAACTAGAGAGAATCAAATCAGGTCCCCTTGAATAGTCCACAGAAGTAAGGTTCCGTAAATCCTCTATTATTGACACGAGAGGATTACCAGTAACCAGAAACTAAAGAATAGGTCAGAACCTGGGAAGTCTGCAGGAAGTGACTTGCTTCTTGACACCCTAAAGCCTGCTGACTATCTCTAAGGCAAAATTAGGCATGTGTTGGAATACTACCAATTGTCCTGGATAAGTGCAACTTCAACAACATAATAACCTTGACACTATACAGGATAAAGTAGCCTACTTTGTTAACATTATGTTTCTCATATTCAGCAATCATTCCCTCCATCTTTGATGTACAGCGACAGAGTGTCCATCTATAAGATTGAACTGTAGCACTCACTAACTCCTTCAACAGTATCTTTAAAATCTATTACCGAGAAGGACAAGGGTGGTATATGCATGGGAACTCCTTCAGTTGCAATTTGCCTTCACAGCTTTCAGTTGCTCGATGTAAACCCCAGAACCTGGTTCTGTTAAAAATCACACAACACCAGGTTACAGTCCAACAGGTTATTTGGAAGTACAAGCTTTTGGAGTGCTGCTCCTTCATCAGGTAGCTAGTGGAGCAGGATCATACGACACAGAATTTATAGCAGTGCTCTGAAAGCTTGTACTTCTAAATAAACCTGTTGGACTATAATCTGCTGTTGTGCGATTTTTAACTTTGTCCAACTCAGTCCAACACCGGCACCTCCACATCATAGCTAACAATACTTCACCAGCTGAACTGTAGCAGTTCAAGAAAGTAACTCACCATCATCTTCTTAAGGGAAATTAGAGATGGGAAACCAATACTGGCCTTATCAAAGGCAGCAGCATCCCATGAAAAAAAAAATCAAAAACAGAGGTTACCAACTTCCAATTTTTTTTCAGATAAACTAAACATCTTGTTCAAGTAATGTAAATATCAGTTGACATGATTTGAAGAGGAGTAAAGTGCTTTTCTCAGGTCCGAGCCATAATTTCTCCCGCACTATAACTGTCTTGTTAGCTATGTGTGGGTGCAAATTGGATGCTATGTTATCTACATAATGAAGAGTTCAGCAGTAATTCATTTGTTCTAAGATATTTTGATGTTTGAAGATTTGGTACATTTTCATAAAATGCAAATTCTTTCTTTTAGCTATGATTACGGACTCTCAGGTTCAGAAATAAAGAACTATACTACAGTTTTGTGATGGACGTTAGTGCTTTCAAACCAAACCAATCTACAACAGGAGACTATCAATGAGGAAAATCCTGTGGTGGGGAATGCCCCTTCGGTAACAGATTTTTAAGGTCAATCTGAAATTGGTTGTAGAAGAGAAGGTTATCATTGCAAAAAACATGCTTTACCAAACCATAAGGAAAAGTTATGGATTCAACCCCCACCAAAATAGGATTTGATAAGGAAGGCTGATAGTTCAGTGCAATTCTAAGGGAGTTCAGTATCACTAAAGGGATACTGAAATTACTGGTGATTATTCTCCCTCAATCAAGATTATTAAAAACTAGCCTTGTATTTCATCTGAAAGCTGTGGTCTCTTGTTGTGCACCAAGTATAACAATGAGTGCATTTTAAAAGTAATTTATTAAATATGAAAGTGTATTAGAATATTTTGACAATATGATAAGCTGCGTATGAAACATAAAATTTCATCATTATTCCTTGGTTCTCTACATCATCACTTGGATGACTGTGTACAATTAATCTTCTTCTACCAAAAAAAAAACACTCATAGCTTATGTGTAAAATCGCGAATTTTCAAATGTTAGATCAAATGAAATCCACAAAAGCGTGATAATGTTTGCAGGTCTCAGAGAATGGCATTCCTCGCAAGGAGCTTTCAACATGAAAATCATCAAATTACAAACAAAAGGCCCACTTACACAAAAGGGACCACAGGAAATAGGAGCAACAGTCAGTAAGTTGGCCCTTCAAGCCTGCTTTACAATTCAACTAGTTCATGGCGGATCTCCAACCTTAATATCACTTTTCCACACTATCTCCTTATCCCTGAATGTCTTTAATATGGAAAGAGCCTGAACATACTCCAAGACTGATTCTCCACAGCAACCGGAGTTAGAGAATTCCAAAAATTCATCACTCTCATCATTCTGCTTCCAGAATGCCACCAACCTATCCAGGGAAACATCCTTCATGTATCTACTCAGTTGACTCTTGTAAGAATTTTACTGGCTGGTCCTCTAATAGCCCTGGAGAAGGTAGAGGTGAGCTACAGTTTTTGAACCAGTGCATTCCATTTGATGCAGTTAGATCCACACTGTTGTTATGGAGTGAGTTCCAGGATTTTAACCTGACAACAGTGAAGGAATGGCAATATATTTACAAATCAGGCTGGGGATAACTATTGAGTGGGGGATGTGCCAGGCCATGAGGTTACATATTATGCTTGAATATAATTCCTGTAGATGTACTGTTTCTGTAATGTAGTGGTTATCATGTTCGCCTAATGTGCAACAGGTTCAAAACCGGGCAGAAAAAGTGATCCTCCCTCATGATCAGGAAAGGCATGGTGTACCTGCTTGCTAATGGTAGACAATGGAGTTTGTTATCTACAAGTCGCTCAGTCGCTAGCACTACTGCCTCAGTGCCAGAGGCCTGGGTTCGATTCCAGTCTCAGATGACTGACTGTGTAGAGTTTGCACATTCTGCCAGTGTCCGTGTGGGTTTCATCCAGGTGCTCTGGTTTCCTTCCACAGATAAAAGGTGTGCAGGTTAAGTGGATTGGCCATGCTAAATTGTTCCATAGTGCCCCAGAGATGTGCAGGCTAGGTGGGTTAGCCATGAGAAATGTTGCGGGAAGGGGGGGGGAATTAAACGGATACTCTTCAGCGGATCAGTGAAAACTTAATGCACTGAGTGGCTCCTTTCTGCACTGTCAGGATTCTATGATTCTCAATGACTCACAGCACCTCACATTTTCCCAGTCTTGAATTTCTAGATCTGTTCAAAGTTATCCCATCTTTCATGGTCATATTGTCACATGACACAATATGAGTCATCCTCAACTATGTGGTAGTTTAATCTGAGGGTCAGACAAGGGAGAGTGAGGAGTGTCTTTGATGGTATCACAGCTAGCATGGGAATTGAGCCCACACTGTTGGTGTTACTCTGCATCACAAGCCAGTTGTTCAGCCAACGGAGTTAACTGACCTCCCATTGGGAACAGGCTAAAGGATATATTTCAGTCAAAAATACAGCTTTTCAGTGCAGAAGCTTGAAGAGTTAAGTGATAACTTTCTGGGCTTTATGGCTTATTTTTATGCCACAATTTCTGTTTAATTCATTTCTGCTGAATGAATGATGAAATTTGGAAACTAGTCTAAACTTTTTTCATTAATCAAATTTAAAGCTGCTCACTTTGTATTTCTGCATATAATGTAACTACTTTGGTTGGAGTTCAAATTGGCTTACGATGGTGGAAAACTAGCCTGACCATTGCCGGTCTGTAGGGAGGTCTATCTTAGAAATGATTTTGCATTGTCCCTCTCTGAAGCAATTGTTTTATATTCAAAATGGGAACATAATTGAAAATGGAGTGAAAATAAGGCCTGCCTTCTATTTTGCCAGGTCATATTCAGTTAGAATTCAAAGAAAACCAAAAGTCTGCATGGATCAGGATAAGTGGTTGCTTAACAAATCAGTTAAGACTTTGATTTGCAATGTGAGTTGTATAGCATGGGAATACATGGGAGGTATGTAGGCTGGATACATGTTAGTGAAGCCCCTTCTGAAGTACCGTGTTTAGTTCTGGTTTCCCTGTTATCACAAGGAGACTATGAAGTTGGAAAGGGTTTGGAAAAGAATTACCAGGATGTTGCTAGGAATGGAGGGTTTGAGTTATAAGGAGAGGCAGGATAGGTTGGGACCTTTTTTTTCACTACAGGGTAGGAGGTTGAGAGGTGACTTTACAGAGGCTTATAAAATCATGAGGGCTATTGATAAGGTGAATAGCAGGTGACTTCTCAAGGGTGTGGGATTTCAAGACTGGAGGACATAATTTTATAGACAGAGAAGAAAGACTCAAAAAAGACGTGAGGTGCAACTTTATTTTTTACAGAGTGTGGTTTGTGTGTGGAATGAACTTCCAGAGGAAGTGGTGGATATGGGTATAGTTACAATGTTTAAAAGACATTTGGATAAGTACATGAACAAAAATGTTTGAAGAGATGTGGGACAAGCGCAGGCAGGTGGGACTAGTTTAGTCGGCATGGACTGGTTGGTATGAAAGGTCTGTTTCCGTGCAGTATGACTTTACGACTATGACCTGATGACAAACCTAAAGATTGGACTTAGTGTCCTCAAAGAGTGGAGGATGTGCACTCTGACTGATACTGTCATGAACAGATGCATCTACAGCAGGCAGATTGCTGAGAATATTTTTCCTTCTTATAAGTTCCCTCATCATCAGTCATAGACACAGTCTGGCAGCTATGTCCTTTAGGAATCGATCAGCTTGGTCAATAGTGGTGCTTACAAGCCACTTTTGTTGATGGACACTGAAGTTCCTTATCCAGAGTACATTCTCCATAGTTGCTACCCTCAGTGCTTCTTCTATTTGATGTTTAACATGGAAGAATGCTGATTCATAGATGAGGGGAGGCAGTAATTGGTAATTAGCAGGAGGTATCCTTGTCCATGGAAAACCTGATGCCATGAGACTTCATGGGGCCTGAAGTTAATGTTGAGAGCAATCAGTACAACTCACACTTAATTGTGTCACTTTCACTTTCATTATCTCTGCTCAGATGATGGAACTGGGACATTGTCTGTAAGGTTTAATTCTGTGAATTTACCTGTATCAGACTATTACTTGAATAGTCTGTGACAGCTCTCCCAAATTTTACACTAACCCAGATATTAGTAAGGAAGACTGTGAGGACTGTTGCCTAAGTTGATGTGGGCAATTCACACAGTTTCATTCTTTGAGATATATTAAAAGTTTTGATACAACTGAGTGGCTTGTTAGGCCATTAAGAGAGCAATTAAAAGTCTACCACATTGCTGAGGGTATGAAGTCATGTGTGGGCCAAACCTGGTAAGAATGACACACATCAATTCCCTGAAGGACATCAATGAGCCAGTTGGTTTTATTTTTTAACAATGTTTGGCAATAATTTCCCAGTTATTATTAGTCTTAATTCCAGATTTTTAAAAGAAATTAAATTCCACAATGTTTTGTGGTGTGATTTAAAACTGGGTCTCCAGAGCATTACCTGGATCAATACTACTACATGTGTATGAATCAACGCCATCTCATCTTTGAAATTCGCTGCTTCATAAAATAATTATACTACAATTGCTGGTGGCACCGTGGCTCTGTGGTTAGCATTGCTGTCTCACAATGCCAAGGCCCTGGGTTCGATTTCAGCCTGGGACGACTGTCTGCATGGAGTTTGCATATTCTCCCCACGTTGGTGTGAGTTTCCTCCGGGTGCTCCGGTTTTCCTCCCACAGTCCAAAGATGTGCCGGTTAAGTGGACTGGCCATGCTAAGTTGTCCATAGTGTCTAGGGATGTGCAGGCTAGGTGGATTAGCCATGGGAAATGCAGGGTTACAGGAATAGGGTCGCAGGCTAAGTCTGAGTGGGATGCTCCGAAGAGGGTTGATGTGTACTCGATGGGCCGAATGGCCTACTTCCACGTGTAGGGATCCTATAATTCTGCTGATTTAAAATCAATGCAAGTCAATTCAAATGTACACTTATGCAGGAATGATAATCTGAGATGAGGCTGCCTGGTACTGGGTTAATGTTAGACGAGAGCCAGGCTAACAATCTGACTTTCCAACATATTGTCACCTGGAGGTGTATATCTAGAAGTATATTCGCACATTAGCGAAGTGGAAAAACAAGTAACTATCGTACATTTTACTAAACTATGGATATTTTTCAAATAAATTACAGTATTGATCATTGTCAAGACAACATTATTTAATTCCATTTACTATTTAATTCCAGTCACTATTTTTTGACACATATTAACTAAGATTAGGTTCACAAAGCAATTCTTTTCATTCAATTCCTCAAGAGGTCAGGCCCCAGGTGTTCCACTCAGTTTGCTTCTTACTTATTGTGTTTGCACCAGTCACATCATTTCCGTAAATCCCTTCTGCAAAAATTACTGGTTTTCCAAACAGGCTCAATTCATTAAGAATAAAGTCAAATCAGAGCTACATGGCTCAGCTGCCTATTCATTGATCAAGAAGCTGGTAGTGGTACTATGAACCCTGGATCAACACTATCAACTGTTTTCTCATCAACTATACAGCCAACATGCTATCCATCAAACATTCAACAGATGAAATCATGGCACACTTACGTCGTGCTAATGCACCTTGTATGCGATAGCCAAGAACAATTGCTGCTCGCTGTATATCCACTTTGTTGATGAGGTTCGCAGCTTCATTTGCTCCCAGGCGCTCCCCATTCTGCTTCTCCACAAAGTAAATCAGTTCAGTTGGGTTCCCATCACCAGTGATCTTAGTAATATTCACAACCTGCAAAGAAACACGCAGACTATAGATATCAAAGACATATTGTCAAAACTGATCAAAATCAGCATTATTAATAGCAGCAAGTTAGTTTGGGCTCATGGCAACAAGTCAAATTAATGATTATAAGTTCAGCAAGAGGGCAGGAATGCATCACATTAAGATGATGAATTAAAAACCCAGGAATATAATGGAAGAAGAAATTAAAGACCTCACTGCATACTTGGTGCAGGAAGGAATGAGATGCCTGTCAGTACATTTAGAAAAGGTAAATGTTGTGCAATGCAATATATTGGGAGCAGGAGGGTGCAGAAATGAGAAAAGTATTCGAAGGGTAAATGGGGTGGTGGTGAGACGCTTGGCAGTGCACTGGTTGGGAAGGGGTGGGAAAAGATCTACATTATACTCAGTTTTTTGGGGAGAGGAAGAGGGGAATGGAGGAATAGAGGGCTGGCAATATACTGAGGCAGAATGGGATGGTGGGTATATACAATGTATAGAAATAGAGACAATGACAGTATGTGGATGGTGGAGGAAGAAATGGGAGACAGGAGGAAGAAGAAAGAAGTCAAATAGAAAAGCGACTGAGTTAGTATGTTGTCTTCCTTCTATAAATAGTTTATCAGGTTTAATTAACATTGCTCACTGTCACTTAAACCATACGGTTTGGTAGAAAACAATGGAAATGAATGCACAAACTAATAAGTACAGATAATTGAAATGTATTGTTTAACACAGTTTCTTCTATCATGGTATCTTGGTGTTCTGATCTTTAGATCTACAGACACAGATCAGTTAATTGCCTAGTGGATGACTGACTTTCTACCATTTCAACTAACACAGGATGCAAACACCATTTTGCACAGAACTCGTATTAGGATTTTCAACTGTCTCAGTCATAAACTGACTCCCACAGGAAGTCAAACATTCGGACAATGTTGATTGCGTAAGCCAGTTTGTAGTTACCTCCCATTTTCTTTCTCCAGCCCCACTTGATAATATATGAAAGGCTGAAACATTGCAAAACTCAGCATGCCACTGTTAATTATTCTGCTCAATATTTCAGCATTTGACTTTGCTCACCCAAAATAGAAGGTACTGGTTGTAAAATGAGACACGAGTCACTACTGGCTACATAAATTAAAAAATCATAATAAATCGTACTAGAGGTCTCACAGATAATATAAACTTTATCTTCAGTTTTGAATTTGGAGAACTTCCAGTTCTTGATAACTTGAATTCAGTGAATAATCTTGCAAATAAAATGCAAAATATAACACCCCTGTTTAAGAGAGGGAGGCAGAAGACCGGAAATTATAGGCTACTTAGCTTGCAACTTAGACAAAGAAGAGCCAATACTCCTCATCCTAATGTCGCCTACTACCAGTACATTTGTTTCTTACCCCCCCCACTTTTCAATGGTCTCTTGTTTCATAGTTCCACGGCCAGATGTGGACTTTGCTGGCTAGACCAACATTTATCATCCATACCTAATTGCCTTTGAGAACTTGGTGGTCAGCAGCACTGTTGAACTGCTGTAGACTATGCGATAAAGGCATATCACCGCGTCATTCAATAGGGAGTTACAAGAGTAACAATGAACAAATGGTGATAGAGTTTCAAATCAGTGCTGTTTTGGGTTTGACTAGACTTGGGGAGGGGGCACCTACATCAGATGTCCTTGTGTTTCCAGGTGGTCAAGTTTGTAAGTTTGGCAGATGCTGTCGAAGCAGCCTCGATGAGTTACTGAAACATGTCTAGAAAGTGGCACATACTGCTCCCATTGTGCATTGTTTGCAAAGTGAGTGAAGGCTGGAGGTGATGGATGGGGTAGCAATCCAAGAGGCTGGTTTGTCTTAGAAAGTATCAAGCTTGTTGAGTACTATTGGAGATGAATTCCTAAAAATTAGATGGTATTCCATCACACTCCTGGAGTGCTTTGTAGGTGGATGAATTTGAAAATAAAGGTGCCAAGCCATTCTAAGTAGTTGTAGTTGTTCACGCCCTTATTATCATTGATATAAGTTCTAGGTGAGGACATATCACAAACAACTAATGGATTCTTTGTTATACGAATGGTGAAAAACAATTTCAATTGAGGACCCAGCACAGGTTGTAATCCATTCCGAGTTTACCAGAAAAACATATAAATATTATGACCATTAGAATTGGCTAGTATAAGCAGGGAATAAGGCAATCAAGGTTTTTCATGTTTGATCCTGCTGCTGTACTTAGGTTTAAATTTTGCTAACATTTGCTATTCAGATTAATTATGCAAAATAACAACCGAGTTGCAGAATAAATAACTAAGGGAATGACCCAAATTTGGAATGACATAAACTTTAATGACAGTGAGGTGGGCTCAACTGAGTATTTAAGGAAACTTAATAAGCAAACAGGAGTGGTCTCATAGTGTGGGTAAAGTATAGGTTGCTATACAAGCAATTAATTTGATATTTGCTGCTGCAGCATTGCCAAATCATTAGTACAGTTGGTATGCAAGTATATTTGTTTTGTTGATTAATTCCGTTGTCAATTCCCAATTGCAAATAAAACTTTTTTACAACATGAGGAAGATAGATTATAGTGATCACTGAAGACTGCTCTTTCACATTGCCTAATCCATGGTGCTTGTGTTTTCATCTTGAGCTTCATGAAGCAGACTTACGATTGCTTAGAAACCTGGACATATAGATATATAGTAAATTCACAGCATGGATATGATTGACCTAACAAATCTGAGTGCTCAACCTTCTCTGTACTTCCCAAAGTACTCGACAGCACTTCCCAAACTATTTCTTAATGTGACCCCATTTAAACATTTGAAAACAAATGTGACCCCCAACTGGCAACAGAAACAAAATAGTGATGAAGCGGCTAAATAATATTCAGTGGACAATTAAATTGAGATTAAGATATACATTGTAAAGAAAATTTGAGTTTTTACACACACACTCAAACAAACACACAATGCTACTTGCTATTAAGAATTCACTTTTTCCTAACATATAATAATAGCTAAGTTTAATTCACTCTGTCACACCTCAATGGCATAAATTGATTCAAGGAAGAACAATGTAATTGATGCTATTCATTTTCAGACCATCACCAAACACTACCATCCTACTGCACCTTTCATCACCAACCACATGCTTATCAATGCAAGATGGCTTCTAATCTCTTGGTGCACACTATGTTCACTGAGTCAGTGATTGTATTAAATGATCTTAAAAGATAAGCTCTGGACTGGGCCACCTGTTCTAAGATTTAACGAGTGGGAAAAAATGTGTAAAGATTCAATGGAAACAGGATGAAGTGGGGAGGGAAAAAAACTCAATGACCTCAGCATAAAACTTGTTTCTCATGGTGTTGGCACCCAGCAGGATTCTCCTCACTGATGCAGAGAGAGATGCAGAGAATCAGAGTTTGGGCAGAACCAGACATTGCCTGGGCTCAATGCAGTATTGGTAGAAGGGGAGCGCACAATCCCATTTGCTGTCTGTGACCCCATTTCAAATCATGATTGACAGTTCGGGACTGTTGTGTAAAGGTATTGACAACTAGAGCTCAAAATGTGTTGCTGGAAAAGTGCAGCAGGTCAGGCAGCATCCAAGGAACAGGAGAATCGACGTTTCGGGCATGAGCCCTTCTTTTGACAACTAGATTAGGCATCCGTCTACGCGTGCAGCAAGCCAGAGGCACGTGTGGAGAAAAGCATGATAATGCCTGGTCCACACATTCAATATCCTACAGGAATCAAATATAGTAAAATAAAACAAACACATAGATCTAGATACCATCTATCAACCCCTCAGAAAACGAGCAGGAAACGACATCACCACAAACCCCAGGAACCCCATCCAGAACAAACAGGAGACAACAGCTTCACTTCACTTGCAGGTCGCCACTGATGATGTTACCTAGCTAGGTAATGAAACATCTGGATATCAAACCTACAGCTCAGCAAGCAAACCTACACCCTAAAGTAAAATAAAATTTTATTTGGAAACCAAGCAAGCAGACAATAGAACTTCTAAATACAAGACTAAAATTTAAATTTTAGAGATACAGAAAAGGTCATCAAAGTTTACTGAATTAGAAAGCAACTGATACAGTAAACTAGTTTATTTAATCAAGTTAGTACTACACAGCGTATCTCACTCAACATAGAAATGTTGCTTATCCAGTCCTTTGAGCTGATTCTGTCATTTAATTAAATCATGGCTGATGATTGTTTTTCAACATTGAACAGTCTGTCCAGACACAGCCATTCCTACTGCATCCAATCCCTTGTGTTTTTTTTTTAGATTACATTACATTACAGTGTGGAAACAGGCCCTTCGGCCCAACAAGTCCACACCGACCCACCCATACCCCTACATTTACCCCTTACCTAACACTACGGGCAATTTAGCATGGCCAATTCACCTGACCTGCACATCTTTGGACTGTGGGAGGAAACCGGAGCACCCGGAGGAAACCCACGCAGACACGGGGAGAACGTGCAAACTCCACACAGACAGTCGCCCGAGGCGGGAATTGAACCCGGGTCTCTGGCGCTGTGAGGCAGCAGTGCTAACCACTGTGCCACCGTGTTACTTTCTGTACAGAAGTTACCAGCTGATACAGATAAATTACATGGCTGAACAATACTCTGGTCATTTGCAAGACACTGCCTACCTGGACAGTGTTATTCCCCAAGGTACTGGCTCGCTTCCGACGTCTTCCTGACCCAGTTGCTTCAGTGATAAGCTGGGCTAGTTTTCGCTCGAGTTCAGCCTGGAAGGTTTTGTCCTGTATATGGTTGTCGTGCACACCTAGGAGTACTGAGCAGATAAAGCAAAACATATTTGAGATTATTATTCATAGAATTCGTAGCATTCAGTTAGACAGCTGAAATTGATCAGTAACATGATGCGGATACATTTGAAAGTTCCCAAGTAAACATTAAGCAAGCTCGTGAGTCAGGAAAAGGTTGCAACACCTTTTCCCAATTGAAATGTCCAGGCATCTCAAATTATTAAGGCTTCTATTATCAAACCTAAGATACCATAACAAGAATTAATTACTCTTCATATCAAGAAATCCTTCCTGAAATTTATTCTGCACTGTTATGAAGTTGAAGGCACGTACTGTACCTTTAAGAAAAAGAGAATGTTGTTCTGAACTAAGAGATTACAAGCACCTGTGTATACAACTGGATAGCAGTCCCAGAGTGCAATGAAAAATTGAAAATATGTAAAATTTGGTTGTGAAATGGATACCTGAGTTTTGGTTGCTGTTATGACAACAATTCAAATTTAACCAGTTTAATTTATGCCCCAGGATACTAAAATCCAATCGAGTTTGAATTTCGCCAACATTGAATCAATGAAACGATCTGATGTTGAGTGTGGGGGTATAAAAACGTGGACATTTCGAAAATTGGTCACAGAGCAACTGCTATGGAGACGGAAACTGCCAGACAGTTAAATGCCCATCGAACATGTTCTTAAAGAAATCAGAAAAAACCCTCTCTAAGGCACCTTTTCATGCAAAGCTTATTTGCAGTGAAAAGAAAGAAGACGGCCCAGGGAGATAGCAAGAAAACTGAAGACAGTGGTGAAGACAAAGACAGTGTAGTTTTGAGATTAAGTTAATGTAATTTTAATAAGTGTCTTTTTGGAACAGCATATTTTTATAGAATTGGGGTCAGATAGTAAGTAGTTAAGAGAAAGGGGGTTGGATTTGTGAATAGTTTTTTTGTTTAATGTTCACTACAGGAGTTACAAAAATAATTTTTTTCTTTCAAATAATGGAATTTGCAAATTCTCTATCACTTACATTCTAATAGGTTGTGAGGCAAGGCGTGATGAGGCAAGCTTTTCTGGGTGTTTGCTTTAGTTAACGGGGGGTTCGATTATAGCTTCATAACAGTATCAGTTCATGATTTTAAGCTGCACACTTTTTTTAAAAACTGATGG
Organism: Chiloscyllium plagiosum; assembly: GCF_037043375.1. Taxonomy (NCBI): domain Eukaryota; kingdom Metazoa; phylum Chordata; class Chondrichthyes; order Orectolobiformes; family Hemiscylliidae; genus Chiloscyllium; species Chiloscyllium plagiosum. Next base: position 66,670,498 of record NW_028270157.1, read on the forward strand.
CAAAGTAAGATTGAAGTTATGTAGTAGTTAGTTTGTTATCCTGTACCATTTACTATATTATGGAATTTTAAGTTCAGCTCTGCTTTTCATTCTTTCAAAGTGAGACAGTTTTCATTTTCTAACATTTCCTCACAGCTCAGTCTCCTAAAGTTGAAGGTAGCTATGATGTGGAGGAGCTGGTGTTGGACTGGGTTGGACAAAGTTAAAAATCACACATCAGGTTATAGTCCAACAGGTTTATTTGGAAGCACTAGGTTTCGAAGCACTGCTCCTTCATCAGGTGGTTGTGGAGCAGAAGACCATAAGACACAGAATTTATAGCGAAAGATTACAGAGTCATGAAATGATATATTGAACAAACCTAGATTGTTGTTAAGTCTTTCATCTTTAAGAATGGGTTGCAGGTTTCGGCACATTAATATGTAAATCCCAGAACTTCTTTTAAGTCACTTTCTCAAGATAACTTGAGGTTTCATAACAAAACATCTCAGCTCAGACAGTGCATTAAAGGTTAGAGTCTGTCTGTATCCCAATCTTCAGTCAGATTGGTTCTATTTCCAAAATATTACATGGATAGACTGCCTGCACAGTGTGCATTTTTTGAAAAATACAGAATGTATCTGCAAATATAATTCTGCAAATACAAATTCACCCTTAGACTTATATGTATGTGCACATGCATATGAGCGAGAGAGAGAGCGAGAGTGAGCGAGCGAGCAAGAAAAAGAAAGAGAAAGAGCAAGCGCGCGCATGAGAGAGTGTGTGTGTTTGTGAATGTGAATGCTTGGTAAAGTGTATGTGGGGATGTGATGGAGTATAAACCTATGAGTGGGTGTGGGGGCTGAATGTGTGTGTGTTTGAGTGTATGAGAGAAGGTCTGTGTGAGCGTGAGAGTTATTGTCTATGTGTGCTTACGTGAGTGTGTATAGTGTAGTAGGGTTTAGATCAGAATGGCGCTTGGATGAAGGGCTTTTGTCAGAAACGTCGATTTTCCTGCTCCTCTGATGCTGCCTGACCTGCTGTGCTTTTCCAGCATCACTCTGATCTAAACTCTGGTTTCCAGCATCTGCAGTCCTCACTTTTGCCTATAATGTAGTCGGGTCACCTGTAGTGTGACATGAATACAAGGTCCCGGTTGAGTCTATCCTCATGGGTACCCAACTTGGTTATCAGCCTCTGAATAGCCACTTTGCTTTGTTGCTTATCCTGAAGTCTGCCTTGGAGGATGGTCACCCGAAGATCCGAGGCCAAAATGTCCTGGACCGCTGAACCGTTCCCCAACAGGGAGGGAACATCTTTGATTTGTGATTGTTGCGTGGTGTACATTCATCTGTTGTCATAGTGTCTGATTGGTGTTGCCAATGTACCATGCCTTGGGGCATCCTTGCCTGCAGTGCATGAAATAGACAACATTGGCCAAGTCACAGGAGTACCTGTCGAGTACACGATGGTTGGTGTTCCCACGGGTAATGGTGGGATCTGTATTGACACTCTGATACGTCTTGCTGTGGCTGACATGACAGGGTTGTAGGGCGTTGTGGTTGATGTTGTCCTGAAGGCTGAGCAGTTTGCATAAACATTCATCTGTTTACGGTTTGATGGTTGTTTAAAGGTCAGAAGTGGAGACATAGGAAAGGTCTTGGCAAGATGCTCATCCTCATCAACAATGTATTGCAGGCTGTGAAGAACATGGCGTAGTTTTTCAGTTCCCGAGAAGTATTGGACAATGAAGGGTACCCTACTGGTTACAACATGTGCCTGTCTCCTGAGGAGGTCATTCCGATTTCTTGCTGTAGCATGTCAGAAATGGCAATCGAGAAGTTAAGCATCATAACCTGTTCTTCTGAGGGCATCCTTGAGCACCTTCAGGTGTCTGTCACGTTCCTCCTCATCTGAATAGATCCTATGTATGCAGAGGGCTTGTCTGTAGGGGATGGCTGTTTTAATATGTTTCGGGTGGAAAATAGAGAAGTGTAGTATTGTGAGGTTATCCGTGGGTTTGCGGTAGAGTGAGGTACTGAGGTGCCCATCTCTAATGGAGATGCCTATGTCCAAGAATGAGACAGATACTAAAGAGTAGTCCATGATAAGTCTGATGGTGGGATGAAACACGTTAATATCATTGTGTAGTTGTTTCAGTGACTCCTTGCCATTGATCCAGAGGAAGAAAATGTTGTCAATATATCTGGTGTATAGTGTTGGTTGGAGGTCCTGTGCAGCAAAGAAGTCTTATTCGAACTTGTACATGAAAATATTGGCATATTGGGGTGCAAACTGGCCCCCATGGCTGTTCTGTATGTCTGGCTGAAAAACTGGTTATCAAAGGTGAAACTTTTGTGGTCGAGGATGAAGTGAATGAGTTGTAGGACGGTGCTCAGAGATTGGCAATTGTTGGTATTGAGTACTGAGGCTGTTGCAGCGATGCCATCATTGCGGGGTATGCTGGTGTAGAGTGCTGAGACGCCCACTGTGATGAGGAATGTTCCTGGTTTGACTAGTCAGTGGGTGCTGAGTTTCTATAGGAAATTTGTAGTGTTGCAGCAGAAGCTGGGGAGGTCCCCTGAACAATGGGTTTCAAGATGCTTCGACATAGCCAGACAGGTTCTCACACAGGGTTCTGATACGACAGGATTTGCAGGTGTGTTGACTTTGTGCATCTTCGGAAGGCAGTAGAAGTCCCCTATTTGAGAAGTACCTGGATGAGAGCGCGTAGGGAACCCTGAAGGACCAGATCAAAAATCTTGATCAATGCATTTAGTTTACAGGTATGTTCTTTGGTCAGACTCACCATTAGTTGGCTGTAGTGTTCCTGGTTGTTCAGTTGTCAGTACACTTCCTTGCAGTAGTCTATTCTATTCTAAATGACGATGGCTCCTCCTTCATCTGCTGGTTTGATGACAATGTTGAAATTGGTTGTGAGAGCATGGATGGCATTGCATTGTGATCAGGTGACGTTTTGCACTACCTTGTGGGTGCGGCTGACAAATCTGGCATTTAGACATTTCCTGACAGTTTGAGCACATATGTCAAGCCCAGGGCAGCAGCCCTCTGGAGAGGTCCAAATCTACTACTTCTTTGGTTGCTCCTCTATGGATCTCTCTGATGACTGTTCTGATTCATCGGTGGCTCATCGAGATTACAGCTGACATTTTGGAAGAATTCCCAGAGTCTCATTCATCTGATGACTCCCTCAGTGTCTGCCGCAAAAGTAATGGGGTCCATTTTGGTTGTGGGGCAGAAATTGAGCCATCGGCTGAGAATTTTAATCACTTTCAGTTGAAGGGTATGATCCAATAAGTTGATAATCGATTTCCCTGTGGTGATAACATTTTCAACTGTGGTGCCAGGGGAGGCGTGGCTACTGCTGGTGGTGATGCAGTAGGTCTTGTTCTTGGTGTGCATGTACATGATGTAGTTCTGTCACCTTATCTACTTGGCAGTGTCACATAACTGTACTGCTGTATCTTGAGCGCAAGCTGAGTGTGAGGACTCTATCTTGATTTCAAAGGTATGGTGCCTGCTGTTGAGTTGGTGCATGACATGATTGAGGAGTTTGCGAGGGGTGTGGCGGCAAAGCCTCTCAGCGTAGTCTGTGTTGTAGGTTGACTTGAGTGAGTTTGTGATCAGTAGACCTTTTGGGATCTTTCCTGCTTTCTTGCATTGCTGCAGAAACTTGAGGTCTGTGTCAATATGCGCGATCTTCTTGGAGATCCTCTCCACTTTGAGCTGGTAGTACCCGTGGGGACACCACCCACCGTGCACTCCATATAATCCTGTTACGGTAGGCACTGCGAGATGTGTCAAAGTGTGGACATGGATACCACCATTACGCGTGGGAACAACTCCCACCATCTACATGGCAGGTACTCATGTGACTCAGCCAATGTTGTCTATCTCATACACTGCAGGAAAGGATGCCCCGAGGCATGGTACATTGGCGAGATCAAGCAGACGCTACGACAACGGATGAAAAGACACAGCGCAACAATCACCAGACAGGGGTGTTCCCTCCTAGTCAGGGAACACTTCAGTAGTCAGGGTCAGTCAGCCCCGGATCTTCAAGTGACCATCCTCCAAGGCAGACTTTGGGATAGGCAACAATGCAAAGTGGCCGAGCAGAGGCTGATAGCCAAATCCAGTACCCATGAGGATGGCCTCAAGTGGGATCTTGCGTCCATGTCACACGACATGTGACCCCACTACACACACACCCTCTCTCATACACATGCTCTGTCTCACATGCACATACACCTCCTACGCCCACACCCTCTCACAGGCTTATATTCCATCACACCCATCACTTTACCAAGCTTTCACACACACAAACAAGCACCCTCTCATGCACTCACACGCACATGCTTAATGCACACACTCACTCACTCATGCACACATTTAAGTCTAAAGGGTGAATTTATATTTGCAGAAATATATTTGCAGATACATTCTATTTTGCTCAAAAATGCAATTAACTCTCATTGTATGCTCAGAATCAAGCTGGCAAATAAAGAACAATTAGAGGCAAAAAAAGAAAATAATGCCTTAAACTCGAAAGAAATAGAAGAAAGATAGAAAAACAAAGATAGGCATTTGAGTTTCTGGTACACAACACTATAAAAATGTTGGAGCTTGTGAGTGGCCAAGACACTTGAAATAATGCACAAAACAATGATGGTTAGAAAGCAAATTCTTATCTTTATCTTACCATCAAAGAAAGTTGACAAGAAAATCATTTGAACTGACTGCAAATGTGCAGTTGGCATTGGCCCAAGAAACAAACCTGTCTTTATCCAGGAAGCCTTCAGCACGTGCGATCGATTAAGTTCAGGGTAATAGATGGCTGTAAAAATGTTAAATTATAGATATTAACATGCAGCTGAATATCCCCAGTCAAATACACATTTACTAAATTGTATTCGTAACTAGGATACACACTAAGCTAACAAGTCGTCAGAGTTCTGGTGTGATTTTGCTTATCAATTACACTCCACTCTTCGTGAAAGGTGAGGATTTATGCCCTGATGCAATTCTATGGGCACCAAAGTCTTGATGGCAGCTCAGGGAATCATTATGTGTGAGGTAATGTGCAGTACTGGTTAATCAAAAATGTTTCACAGCCCAGCAGGAGATCTCATGCTCAGTATTTGGCCACACAGCTGTATAACATTAGGGAAGGTAATGTCACAGAACTAGCAATCCAGAAGTCCAGGCCAATGTTTGGAGATATAGGTTTGAACATGCGATCACACCATGGCATATGGCAAAGTTTGAATTTGGAAACACCCCCGTCTTAAAATTTTCCTCCAAGCCACTCACTACCCTGACATTACTATTACTATTCGTTCACTGTTGCTGGGTCAAAATCCTGAAATTCCCTCCCTAATGGCATTGAGAGTCAACCCACAGTGGTTCAAGAAGGCAGCTCACCACAACCTTACGCAAGAGCAACAAGGGACTAGAAATACATGCTGGCCAGCCAGCAATGCCCAATATCCCACAAATGAATAAAACGAAATCAATGAAATCTGGACTGAAGAACTGGTCTAACGGTGAACATGTAACCATTGTTGATTTTTGTAAAAACCCATCTGGTTCATTCATGTCCTTTAAACATCCTTACCTGGTCTACATGTAACTCCAATCTTACAGCAACATCATCGACTCCTAATTGCCCTGTGGAACATCAGGAACAATAAATGCTGGCATGGCCAGCAATGCCCACATCCTATGCACATATTTTAAAATATGAAGACAAACTGAAGTTTTCTGTCCATGATTTGTTTTTCTTGATATATGACGTTGATACAGAAATAATGCGATAGTTCCGTTCTCGTGTGATCTCGCTTTATAAGAAAATCATGCAATAGCCACACCATTTAAATTAATGGGTCAGAATCACAGAGGTAAGGAAAGTTCACATTCTACAAGTAACCGTCTAAATTCTTCAATCGCGTCAATGCCAATTCACGTTGAACAAAGACACATTATAGCAGAACTGACTGTATGTCAATATTTACAACTGGAAAGTTGTTGGTTTGACTTATAAGAAGTACTTTCTGACAACTTCCTGCAGTTATCATTACACTGCAACTGGAACAGTGTCAACTGTTAACTGGAGACTAGCCATCTCTCTCTCTGACTGAGCGACAGTTCTCATTACATGTGAAATTCCCTTATTTAATTTCCTTTATCTGTATCTAATTTTGAATGAAACAAACAGGAATGGAGAACTTAAGAAAGGTTTGTTTAGGGAGAGGACATTTATACCCTTTGAAAGTCATTTGGCAGCAACTACATTGGGCTTTAACATCCCTGAATTCCATAAGGGAAATACAGACCACAGATCTCAGTCTATATACAAAAGATTACTTCTGAGTCAATCACTTGTAATGGGTTTGCTGAGATGGAGACAAACTGCCCAAGTTTCAGTGGAAGATCGATGAATAACTCTTGTAAAAGTTTGAGACAATGACTGGCTCAATGTTGATTGAAGACTAGCGTTGTGTCCCATCATATTTTTACACTGGATATGAAGGAACTGAAAAGTTCTATGATCACATAAGATCTACTATGCTAATGTCTCTGTGTTTACGTTTTACTGTTAATAAACTTAATGACCTGTACTGCAATGGAGTGTTTATTCTTCCATCATCCAATGAAAAGCAATAAAAGTCAATTCAAAATAAGAAAAAACATTTCTATTAAACCCTAGGAAATGATATGACCAGATAATGCGTGCATTAAGATATAAATGTAAAGATGGGGGAATCATTTACAGAACATCACAAGAGGAACATATATGCATGGACCCCTTGAGGCTCTATTCTTTCATTCCACTCTCCCACACAGTGATGTCTATGCTTCAGTCTTGCTTATGACTTCTGCTAAGAACCCAGAGTTGCACCAATCAGATTATCCCCTGAAATTGAGAGTGTTTCCCTGGATCAAGCTGGTCTTCTGATAAAAAATACAACAGTTGCAGCACTGGTAAAAGTGCACCAACTGCAAGCACTCACACTTTCATCTTGTTGAAAGTAAAGAGAAAAAATTAAAACCTGCTTAAACACAGGCACATATCAGAATGGGTCGGGTACGTTTTGGCGCCGATCATTTGGCTCTGCCATTTTGGCTCTAAACTGTTTTGGCGCTCATTACTTTGGCGTCAATTCATAATAAAAAAAAGTCTTGTTTGGTTAAAGAGAGGATGACTAACGACCCGATGTAATTTTCTCAACTAGCAATGACCCGCTGTAGATTCAAATCTTGTTTTGTAATCATTTTCTCATTTAACAATTGTTAATAGTCATCTCCTGCCTTGATGATACTTAAGCCCTTCTGTCTTCACATTGGAAAGCTGTAATACAATTTTCTTTCTATTTTCTTGTAGAGCCCATACCAGAAATGGCTGAAAACATTCTAAGCAAGAGAGACAAACCAAAACTTTCACATGATGGTTATCTAATATGTGTTTGATAAAGGTAGCAAAATGTAGAAATATGTTTTTATAATGAATAGGTTAAAAATAATGAATAAAAAAGAATTAGATTTATTTCTTACAATGCACTAAAAATGAATTACTTACAGGCTCTACAAGACCTTTTTTGATTCTGAATGGGCACCAAAACAGCTCAGCGCCAAAGTAATAAGCGCCAAAACATTTAGAACCAAAATGGCGGGGCCAAATGATCGGCGCCAAAAGGGGCAGTGCCAAGTACTCCCATTCCGTATCAAGATTCCCCAAATCAATTTGACTTCCACACATTCCCAAATACATCAAATGTAACAGCTTCTTCTGTTTACCCAGAAAAAGATTAGTCTAAAGTTTCACTGCTGCTAGAAAAGCTGCCTGACCTGCTGTGCTTTTCCAGCAGCACTCTGATCTAAACTCTGGTTTCCAGCATCTGCAGTCCTCACTTTTGCCTAAATAAATCAGGTGCCTGATCTAGCTTAATCATTTAAACCATTTGAGAAATTTGAGTATTAATGTCACAACTTTACACAAATAAAATAACTTACGCTCAGCAGTCTTTAGGACAGGAAATCCCAGATAAAAACTAAACTCCACCAGGTTCAGTATCCTCAGCAAGTCGCTCACATCTGAGCCATTCAGGAAGCCTCTTCTACTGTTGATAGCAAAGGTTATATTTACAGGACCTTGCCGCAATCCTCCAAAATTCTCTGCTGCGTGGGTAACATTTATAATCTGAGTGACATGAAAAGAGAGAAAATTAACAGGATTTCAAATGAATATCGGAGTGCTACAACACTGCCAGGAAATTCTAAATCTTACCTGGATGAACAGTGTTCCACAGCTTCTTTATTCATCCTACTTCTTACTGGGTATCTATCTTCCTCTTACTATTCTGTGCTGTTTTATGATTCAAATTACATCAAACATTAATTAATCCAAATAGGTTGCTTAAAATTGAGATTTTAATCCTATTTGAACTTCATTAATGCCCCTCAGCTACTTGACTTTCTCCTCTCCTCTTCTGAAAGTACGGAATGACTTTGGGATCCCATTCCTCTTCTGCTCAAATGAAGTAGGTCATTATTCATGTCATATGAATACAGGCATCAACTCAGAAATTAACTGTCTAAAGGTCATTCACACAGATGGAGAAATGTGATTATACTTATGTTGTTATGCAGTTCCAAGTGCTTCACATGCAACAGAAATCCCCATCGTTAACTATGGGCATGTATGCCACTATATGTAAAAAGGATGTAACTAAAGGTAGAAAGTAACAAATCCATTTATTAAAAAGGGAAATCTTATTTCCTAACTGGCTATCCTAATTACTAACAGTGGATCTTTTATCTTATCACTAATGTAATCACTGTTTAAAATGAGGTATAAGCAGGTGAGTTAAGGTAAAATACATTGCCTGAAATCAGCCTAACCTTTTAACATGACCAAGGCAAGCACTATCATTACTCAGCAGTTGCACTTATAACTGAGTTCTGAAATAATAGTCACAAAACTAAAAATGTTCATTCTGTTTCCTCTCCAAAAATACTGCCAGACCTGCTGAGTTTCTCTCGCAATTTATGTTTTTGTTTGTTTTGGATGTCCCGCATTCACAGTTCTTCCTTATATCTTGTCCTCTGTAATTTACTCATACTTGGACGGGTGTTGGATTTATGTTGATGGTGATGACTGTGATTCGGAAATAAGCTCTGTAGGAGATGTCAGCACTTAAATCAGTAACAGAAAGGCACTACTGAACTATTGAGCAATCAATCACATTTTGGTAACATTAGATGAAGAAAATATGTTGGTCAGATGCCAGGAAAATTCCAAGAAGCTCTTCCAACACCGGCCTGAGATCTTTGCCCGGCTACCAATTTATGTAAACACTAAAATGGGGTCTCAATTTAACATCTCATTCAGAGAAAACCATCTTTAGCATTGCAGTACTGACACATTGGAGTGTCAATTGGGCTGATGTAGTCAAGTTTACTTGTCTTATCAAGATGTCAGACTGGTTGATAATGGAACACAATGAATACCTGATGGCATCAAAGGTACTGTACCATAATTAAATAACTTCCATTTAAAATTAATAGGAAATTGCAGCTGAGCACTAGTGCTATTCAACAGAGAATAGCAAACAATACACCAGCACATTTATAGTTAGTATCCTTGAGATGCAATTCAAGAACAGATAGTTTCCTAATTAGCACATAAAATCACTATTCCCACATACAAATGTCTTGTAGATAAATGTTCTACATAACAATAGGTGATGTGGCTTAAATGATGATAACAGATCTGTGGAAAGGCACATAGTAAGGCTATGCAACAGTTGCTCTCAACAAATACTAGCACCAAGTATGCAGTGCCAGATAGGAGACAGTTACTCTTCCAGTGAAGCACCTCTAAAGCTTTCATGCAACATTACAATTGTTATGGACAAGGCCAGATCACTCAAAACATTCTTATACAGGCAACCCAGACCACAACTTTGCAATTTGTTTCAGTAAGTGTACAGTGAAGATTACCCTGAGTAAGTTAGCGAGGTTGACTACCCGGTTTTAAAACAGACAAAAATTTATTCACAAAATTACACAATGAAACACAAAGAATAGAATAAAGAACCCCTACAGAACTCAGTCTATCCAAACTAGACTTAATTATGCCGTTCCAAATATACACAAACAAACCCCCTTAAAAGTAATAAAAATGGAACAGATGCTTACAGGTTGAAGTTAGAAAGGCAGAAGAAGAGAGAGAGTTTTGCAACCTGTTTCCACATAGCTGAACTCCTAACTAGTTGTAACTGAACTAAATCAGCTAGAGGGGTGACCACTCCCCTTTCATTATACAGGCTATTTCTAAAAAATGACCACTTTGGCCTGAAGTCTCATCTGTTTACATATAAACAAAAGGCTTCTCAAAATCCTTTCTCATCTCTGTACCAAACTAGTCACCTCAGAGCCGGGAATGTTTTATGACCTCTCTGAAACAAATCAAGGACATGTATCCTTGAGAAAAGGAATAACTTTTAGAAAATAGAGACCAGCTTTGTGACACCTCCCTCCTTTAACAAAATGAGACATCAATATCAAAAGATCACTTCATTTTTAAAACCCTTCAAAAATCGGGTTCATAGTCTAAACACACATATACACTATACTAACTATAAATATGCAAACATGCATAACCACATGCAAATTCAGGTGGTGGCACATCCGCCACCAAGCGCCTCCTTATTTCATTCAAGTCTTGATAACGCCTCGGCAATCATGTTTTCGCAACCTGCCAAATGCACAATTGTCAAATTGAATGGATGCAACAACAAGGTCCAGCTAAACAGTCGGGCATTTTTGTCCTTAATGTTTTGCACAAATATCAATGGGTTACGATCAGTGTATATGATTATCTCAGATGCATTGTTGGTAATATAAACACTGAAATGTTGTAATGCCAACACCAAGTCTCTTTCTCCCAGGTTGAATATTTTTGTTGATGAATGTTCAACTTCCTGAAAATAATATCCGATGGGTCTTTCTGTTCCCTCGTCATCCTCCTGTTGGAGCACCAACACCCGCATCGCTGGGATTGATAGCCACCTTGAGAGGCTTCATGTAATCCAGTGTGGCTCATACGAGGGCGGTAGTTAACACAGTTTTTAGGCTATCAAATGCCTTTTGACAATCTGCTGTGCATTGAAACTTCTTGCCCTTTTTTAATAATTCAGTGAGTGGATTTCGGTAAAATCCACTCAATCCCAGGAACTGTAGTACAGCTATTTTTTATCGACGGTGTGGCAAATTCCCCAAATACTTTCTTTTTTGCATCCTGCAGGGCCATTTGTCCATGTTTAAAACATGGCCCAGGTAGGTGACTTGGGCTCCATTTAGCAAAGTTTATCACTAAGACTGCATTCAAAGTCGATCGAATAAGTCTGATAAATGCTGTAAATGTTCCTTCCATGAGTGACTAAAAACCACCAGGTCATCAATGTAAACAACACAATTGCGTAACCCGGCAATGACCTGATTAGTCAGCCTCCTATGGAATGTGAGGAAATAGATGGTGACATCTTGAAAAACGTCCATTCTACAGAGGAGGAAGTGCTGGATGTCTTGAAACGCATAAAGGTGAATAAATACCCTGGACGTGATCAGGTGTACCCTAGAATTCTGCAGAAAGCGAGGAAAGTGATTGCTGAGCCCCTGGCTAAGATATTTGTATATTGATAGTCACAGATGAGGTGTCAGAGACTGGAGGTTGGCTAACATGGTACCATTATTTAAGAAAGGTGGCAAGCACAAGCCAGGGAACTGTAGACCAGTGAGCCTGACATCCGTGGTGGGCAAGTTGTTGGAGGGAATCCGGAGGGACAGGATTTACACATATTTGGACTAGCAAGGACTAATTAGGGATAGGCAATGTGGCTTTGTGCGTAGGAAATCATGTCTCACACACTTGATTGGGTTTTTTGAAAAAGTAAGAAAGAGGATTGATGAGGGTAGAGTGGTGAACATGATCAATATGGACTTCAATAAGACGTTCGACAAGGTTCCCCATGGGAGACTGGTTAGATCTCATGGAATATAGGGAGAACTAGCCATTTGGATACAGAACTGGCTTGAAGATAGAAGTTAGAGGATGGTGGTGGAGGGTTGTTTTTCAGACTGGAGATCTGTGACCAATGGAGTGCCACAAGGGTTGGAGCTGGGTCTACTACTTTTCACCATTTATATAAATGATTTGGATATGAACATAGGAGGTATAGTTAGTAAGTTTGCAGATGACACCAAAATTGGAGGTGTAGTGGACAGCGCAGGAGGTTACCTCAGATTACAACTGGTTCTTGATCAGATGGGCAAATGAGCTGAGTGGCAGATGGAGTTTAATTTGGATAAATGAGAGATGCTGCATTTTGGGAAAGCAAATCTTAGCAGGATTTATACACTTAATGGTAAGGTCCTAGGGAGTGTTGCTGAACAAAGAGACCTTGGAGTGCAGGTTTACAGTTTCCTGAAATTAGAGCTGCAGGTAGATAGGGTAGTGAAGAAAGCGTTTGGTGTGCTTTCTTTTATTGTTCAGAGCATTGAGTATAAGAGTTGGAAGGTCACTTTGCAGCTGTACAGGACGTTGGTTAAGCCACTTTTAGAATATTGCGTGCAATTCTGGTTTCCTTCCTATCAGAAAAATGTTGTGAAACTTGAAAAGGTTTAGAAAAGATTTACAAGGGTTGCCAGGGTTGGAGGATTTGAGCTATAGGGAGAGGCTGAATAGACTCGGGCTGTTTTCCCTGGAGTGCTGAAGGTTGAGGAATGACTTCATAGAGGTTTATAAAACTTGAGGGGCATGGATTGGATAAATAGACAAAGTCTTTTCCCTGGGATGGGGGAGCCCAGAACTAAAGGGCATAGGTTTAGGGTGAGAGGGAAAAGATATAAAAGGGATCTAAGGGGCAACTTTTTCACACAGAGGGTGGTGCGTGTATGGAATGAGCTACCAGAGGAAGTGGTGGAGGCTGGTACAATTGCATAATTTAAAAGGCATCTGGTTGGGTATATGAATAGGAAGGTTTTAGAGGGATATGGGCCAAATATTGGCAAATTAGTTGGGATAGCTGGTCGGCATGGATGTGTTGGACCGAAGGGTCTGTTTTCATGCTACATCTCTATGACTCTGAAATGTGGCTGGAGCCATTTTCATACCAAATGGCATAACTTTGAACTGATATACTTCATTTGGCATTACTAATGCCAAAATTGCCTTTGCTCTCTCTCTGACTCTGAGCAAGTCCAACTTAGAAATGTAAGTTGCTTGTCCCACTTTTTCGACAAAGTCCTCCAAAGTGGAAATGGATATGAATCAGTCTTTGTAACGGCATTGACTTTGTGATAGTTCACACATAACTGTTGGGTACCATCTGGCTGTGGAACCATGACTATCAGTGAGCTCCAGTCACTGTAACTCACTTCGATTATGCCATCTTGGAGCATACGCTCTATCTACTTCTGAACCTGTGCCAACTTCAGAGGGTTATGCCTATAAGGATGGTGCTTAATTGGAACAGCATCTCCTATCTCTACATCATGCACAATTAAGTGAGCACTTTCTAGTTAACTTCCGCATATCTCCCCATATGCTAGTAGTAACTCTTTCAGGTCATTTCTATTTTCTTGTGGAAGTTAACTCAATAATTTATTCCAATTTTTCACAACTTCCTCATTGTTCAATTTGACTTGAGGTATGTCCAATTCAGAATCCTCTGAACTTGGTTCTTCCTTCTGTGCTGTACTCATTAACACCTTCTCCTCTTGCTTTTCTTCCTTGTCAAAATACCTTTTCAACATATCCACATGACATACTCCGATTTCTTCCCATCTGGAGTCCTTATCAAGTAATTCACCTCACTCAGTTTCCTCTTGATTTGATACGGTCCACTAAACCTTGCTTTTAAAAGGCTCACCTGTTACTGAAGTAACACCAATAACTTATCCCCAATTGCAGAATTGCCAATTTGTGATTTCTTATCCGCTTCCTGTTTCATGTATGCTGTGATACTTTCAAATGCTGTCTAGCCAACTCTCTAGCTCTATTGAATGGTTCTCTAAAATTTGACACATAGTCCAAATGGGTGATCTCTGAATTCTGACTTATCAATTTCTCCATAACCAATTTTAACTGTCCTCTTACTTCATGCCCAAAAATTAATTCAAATGGACTCAATTTGGTCAATTCATTTGGTGTATCTCTGATCGCAAAAAGTACAAACGGAACTCCTTTATCCCAATCATCTGGATAATCCTGACCACAAGCCCTCAACATGGTCTTTAATGTTTGATGCCATCTCTCTAGTGTTCGCTGCGATTCTGGATGGTACGCAATAGATTTGAACTGCTTTATTCTCAAGTTATCCATAACTTCCTTGAATAGTTTGGATGTGAAGTCTGATCCTTGAGCCGACTGGATCTCTATTGGTAGTCCGCATCTAGTAAAAAAATATAAGTAATTCTTCTCCACCTTTTTTTTTTAGCTGTGATGCTGTGTAACGGGATTACCTCTGGAAATAAAGTCAACACATCCATTATTGTTAATAAACACTTATTCACACTTTTTCTTTGAGGTGGGGACCTACGCAATCAATCAAAAGTCTTGTGAAAGGTTCCTCAAATGCTGGAATGGGGATTAAAGGTGCAAGTTTTATTACTGCCTGTGGTTTTCCAATCAGCTGACATGTACGATATATCTGCAAAATTCAACTACATCCTTCTGTAGCACAGACCGGCAAAAATGTCTTTGTATTTTAGCCTGTGTTATCCTCACCCCTAAATGACCTCCAAGTGGTAGCTCATGTGCCACTCACAGCACCTCCTTTCTATACCCTACTGGCAAAACAATTTTATGAATCTCTGCCCATTTTTCATCTGCTTGAATGTGCAATGGTCTCCATTTCCTCATTAAGACATCATTTGTTAAGTAATAACAGACAGGAATACATTCACTTTCCTTCTCTGCATATGCCTTTTGATACAATTGTTACAACTTCTTATCTTTCTGCTGTAACTCAATAAGCATAGCAGAGCTAAAGATAGCAGGTCAGGCAGCATCCAAGGAGCAGGAGAATCGACGTTTCGGGCATAAGCCCTTCTTCAGGAATGAGGAGGGTATGCCAAGCAGGCTAAGATAAAAGGTAGGGAGGAGGGACTTGGGGGAGGGCCGTTGGGAATGCGATAGGTGGAAGGAGGTTAAGGTGAGGGTGATAGGCCAGAGAGGTGGTCTCCGGCCTATCACCCTCACCTTAATCTCCCTCCACCTATCGCATTCCCAACACCCCTCCCCCAAGTCCCTCCTCCCTACCTTTTATCTTAGCCTGCTTGGCACACCCTCCTCATTCCTGAAGAAGGGCTTATGCCCAAAACGTCGATTCTCCTGCTCCTTGGATGCTGCCTGACCTGCTGCGCTTTTCCAGCAACACATTTTTCAGCTCTGATCTCCAGCATCTGCAGTCCTCACTTTCTCCAGAGCTAAAGATATTTTTATGTTTACCTAGATGCTCCTGCCCTGTCCTGTTTAACCGATCAAAAAAGGTCCCTGAAAGAGCTATGCCAGCTTCCTTATCTGTGCCTTTTCATCTCCCCTGCTTCAACTTGTGCCTCTGTGATCTTCTGATCACACAATCAGGGAAAATTCCTGGATAAACATCCTTCATTTCTTCAGTTGCTTGTATCCTGTTGGCTTTTCAATTAGAGGCAGTATGAATCAGCTCTATAATTTGCAAGGACAAATTGTATTCCCGGACCTGAGAGTTTGTCCAGTACTCCTACCACAATTTCTCCACTCTTCTCTGGACTCTCTAGCCTCAATTTACATAATTGAGCACTTTTTGTCCCACCATGAATTACCAGTACTTTTTTCTGATGATAGTCCCTCAGGAGTACATATCTCCTTATCCTTCAGCATTACAGACTGAGAGGATCCTGTGTCCCTTAATATTGTAACCTCTTTACCTGCTACTCCTGGCCTACGTGAATAAACTTTACCCTTGAATGTATATTTTTTAAGCAGATCTGGCATTTCCTCCTTAATCAACCTCTGATCATCTTGTACACTGAGGCAGTTGTCTAACTTCCCTTGTGCTTTTTGTTACTAGTCCAACAAAACTCCCACACTTATCTGATTTTCCTACATCTGGCTTTCTCCTCGCCCACCAACACCGTGATTTTGTGTGGCCCACTTTATTACAATGAAAACACCGGAGCTTTTAAACTTCTTTTTGCTCTTCAAGGGTTTCTTTCTCACCCTCTGGTAAGTTATCCTGATGATCTTCACTGAGATCTACCTTTCCCTTTCCACGTGAGGATTTCACTTTGCTCCATTTTCTGTCCCTTACAGACCGAAATTGATTCTGGAAGCCAAACCGAGTTTTATGGAACACCTCATAATCATCAGCCACTTCAGCTGCTAACCTTGCCGTTTTAATCTCTGCTCTTCCACGAGTTTGCACTATTTCAGGAAGTGAATTTTTGAATACCTCCAAAATAAATATCTCTCTAGGGGCAAACATTTGCTCGATTTTTAAAGCTCTTATCCATCTATCAAAATTACTCTGTTTGATCCTTTCGAACTCAATGTAGGTTTGACCTGGGTCCCTACACAGATTCCTGAAACGTTGTCTATAGACTTCTGGTACAAGCTCATATGCACTTAAAATGGCTTTTTTCACCTCCTCATACTCGCCAGATACCTCTTCTGATAGTGATATGAATGCCTCATTAGCCCTACCTACAAGTTTTGTTTGGATCAATAAAACTCTCAATGCCAGTGGTCACTGCATTTGTTTAGTCACCTTTTCAAATGAAATTAAAAAAAAGCTTCCACATTCTTCTCATTAAATTAAGGCAATGCTTGAATATACTTAAAACAGTTTCTCACTAGGCTTCTGACTACCACTCTCTTCTTCACTAAGCCTACCTTCAGCCTTCATCTCTAGCCTTTTAAGCTCTTTCTGTTTTAAATGTCAGTTTCTGAAGTTCAAAAGCTCTCTCCTTTTCCCTCTCCTCTGCTGCTGTCTTCTTTTCCCTCTCTTCTGTTTTTAATCGTAAGTCAAACTGTTTCATTTCTGCTGCCCTTTCCTTATCTCTCGCCTCTAACTCAAGCTGCTTCATTTGCAATTGAATTCTTGCATCTCTATAGATTCTGATGGCTTAAATGCTGAGCTACTGCTGTAATTATCTCTCCCTTCCTCACAGAAGCAGGCAGGTCCAACCCCAGCTGGTCTGCTAATTCCTGCAATTTGGTCTTATTCTCCTTTTGCAAAATTTTTGAAGTCATGGCATCTACTTCCAGAAAGCTTTTGGCGACTGAAAGAGCCATTACTACCCCAATCTTTGTCTAACCAAACAAACCAACACCTGAAATAAAGACACTAGCACCTACCACTCATTGATAAAATCCCACAAAGAGCCCCCAATCTATTATGGACTTCGCCAGGCCACTCAAAACATTCTTAAACAGGGAACCCAGACCATAACTTTGTAACTTGTTTCGGTTAAGTGTACAGTGAAAATTACCCTGAGTAAGTTAGCTAGGTTGACTACCAGGTTTTATAACAAACAAAAGATTATTCACAAAATTACACAATGAAGCATGAAGAACAAAGAATCCTTACAGAACTCTATCCAAACTAATTACGCTATTCCAAATATACACTACAGTCCCAATAAGCAAACAACCCCCTAAAAAAAACAGTAAAAGTCGAACAATAGACAATAGGTGCAGGAGTAGGCCATTCTGCCCTTCGAGCCTGCACCACCATTCAATATGATCATGGCTGATCATCCTTAATCAGTATCCTGTTCCTGCCTTATCTCCATAACCCTTGATTCCACTATCCTTGAGAGCTCTACCCAACTCTTTCTTAAATGAATCCAGAGACTGGGCCCGCATTGCCCTCTGGGGCAGAGCATTCCACACAGCCACCACTCTCTGGGTGAAGAAGTTTCTCCTCATCTCTGTCCTAAATGGTCTACCCCGTATTTTTAAGCTGTGTCCTCTGGTTCGGCACTCGCCCATCAGCGGAAACATGTTTCCTGCCTCCAGAGTGTCCAATTCTTTAATAATCTTATACGTCTCAATCAGATCCCCTCTCAGTTGTCTAAACTTGAGGGTATACAAGCCCAGTCGCTCCAGTCTTTCAGCATAAGGTAGTCCCGCCATTCTGGGAACTGACCTCGTGAACCTACGCTGCACTCCCTCAATAGCCAGAATGTCTTTCCTCAAATTTGGAGACCAGAACTGCACACAGTACTCCAGGTGTGGTCTCACCAGGGCCCTGTACAGCTACAGAAGAACCTCTTTGCTTCTATACTCAATCCCTCTTGTTATGAAGGCCAGCATGCTATTAGCCTTCTTCACTACCTGCTGTACCTGCATGCTTACCTTCATTGACTGGTGTACAAGAACACCCAGATCTCTTTGTACTGCCCCTTTACCTAAACTGATTCCATTTAGGTAGTAATCTGCCTTCCTGTTCTTGCCACCAAAGTGGATAACCATACATTTATCCACATTAAACTGCATCTGCCATGCATCTGACCACTCACCTAACCTGTCCAGGTCACCCTGTAATCTCCTAACATCCTCCTCACATTTCAACCTGCCACCCAACTTAGTAGCATCAGCAAATTTGCTAATGTTATTACTAATACCATCTTCTATATCATTAACATATATTGTAAAAAGCTGCGGTCCCAGCACTGATCCCTGTGGTACCCCACTGGTCACTGCCTGCCATTCCAAAATGGAGCCGTTTATCACTGCTCTTTGTTTCCTATCAGCCAACCAACTTTCAATCCAAATGCTTACAGGTTGAAGTTAGAAAGGCAGAAGGAAAGAAAGAGTTTCGCAACCTATTTCCACACCCTTGAACTCCTAACTAGTTCTGGACTCAACTGCTCAGCTAGACAGCTAACCACTCCCCTTTCAGTATACAGGTCACTTCTAAAACATGACCACTTTGACCTGAAGTCTCATCTGTTTACATAATAACAAAAGGCCTCTCAAAATCCTTTTTCATCTCTGTACCAAACTAGTCACCTCAGAGCCGGGAGAATTTTATGACCCCTCTGAAACAAATCAAGGACACAATATCCTTGAGAAAAGGAATAGTTTTTAGAAAAAAGGAACAGCTTTTTGATACAATAGTTCACTGCTTAGCATACAAAGCTATACACCAAGGATGGTACACATGTGAATTATGTCTGAAATTATTTTTTTATAATGAAAGGCTCTTCCATCCAAACCCTCACTCCATCATGTTCCACATTATACACTCCTAATGTATCAGAAGTGGTCTAAGTTTGTCTGCATTTTCATCCCTTTGCAATATTAAAGAACTATCATAATTTCCCACCTTTTAACAAAATCAGCCCGAGACATTCGCTGAGCTAATATTGCTTCAAATATTACTGCTTCAGTTCCTTTACACTGCTGCAGCCAGTCACTCTTCTAATCATGCATCTTTTGATGTTGTTGGAATTCCAGTTTAATCAAGAATAGTCAACGTAATAAATTAGAAAATGTTAGTTCTGCCCGGAAATTTCTCAATCAAATCAAGTACTTGTAATACTCTTTGCTTTTCGTGAAAACTTTGATCCCTTTAATCAGAGGGCTGACAAAGGCACATGTTTGTCATTTGTATAGCATTTATGATTCAATAATTACACACATCAGTAAAGACTGGAAGTAGGATCTGAAAGGAGGCATTTTAGTGAAAATGTTGAGGTCCAAGATCAACCTGTTTTAGACTGAATTAATGAATAGTGCTATGGGAAAGTTGGGGGGTAGCGGGGTGGCCTATGATAAAGAGAGAACAGTCGCAACTGGAAGAAAGCTTTTCCTCTCTGCCCCAGGCATCCCTAAATGGAGCACTATGACGGGAGTGTAGATAGATGAAACTCAAGCAAAGATGAAGCTTCTATTTTTAAATGTGGCATGTCTCCCTCTCCATTCTTCCACGAGTGACACTATGCTACATAAACAGAGAATCCAAACAAAACCAAAATCAGGCTTGAAGCACATCAGTAGGCTGATATTAAACACAGTTGAAACTTTATTGCTGGAACAGCACAGCAGGTCAGGCAGCATCCAGGGAACAAGAGATTCGACGTTTCGGGCACAGGCCCTTCTTCAGGAATGAGCAGAGAGTGTTCAGCAGGAGAAGATAAAAGGTAGGGAGGAGGGACTTGGAGGAGGGGCGTTGGAAATGTGATAGGTGGAAAGAGGTCAAGGTGAGGGTGATAGGTCGGAGTAGGGTGGAGGCGGAGAGGTCAAGAAGAAGACTGCAGGTCAGGAAGGCGGTGCCGGGCTGGAGGGATTCGGCTGAGACAAGGTGGGGGGAGGGGGGATGAAGAAACTGGTGAAGTCCAAGTTCATCCCCTGTGGTTGGAGGGTTCCCAGTCGGAAGATAAGACGCTCCTCCTCCGACCGTCGCGTTGTTGTGGTTTGGCGGTGGATGAGTCCAATGACCTGCATATCCTCGGTGGAGTGGGAGGGGGAGTTGAAATGCTGTGCTACAGGGTGGTTGGGTTGGTTCGTCCGGGTGGCCCAGAGGCCACTACACTAACACCTTCCACCCCGACCTCAAATTCACCTGGATCGTGCTCCCACGAGGAGGTTGAACAGTTCATCCACTACACTAACACCTTCCACCCCAACCTCAAATTCACCTGGATGACTGTATCGGCGCTACCTCGTGCTCCCACGAGGAGGTTGAACAGTTCATCCACTACACTAACACCTTCCACCCCGACCTCAAATTCACCTGGACAGTCTCGGACTCCTCCCTCCCCTTCCTAGACCTTTCTGTTTCTATCTCAGGCGACCGAATCAACACGGACATCTACTACAAACCAACCGACTCCCACAGCTACCTGGACTACACCTCCTCCCATCCTGCCCCCTGTAAAAACGCCATCCCATTCTCCCAATTCCTTTGTCTCCGCCGCATCTGCTCCCAGGAGGACCAGTTCAAAATATGTACAACACAGATGGCCTCCTTCTTCAAGGACCGCAATTTCCCCCCCGACGTGGTCGACGGCGCCCTCCACCGCATCTCCTCCACTTCCCGCTCCTCCGCCCTTGAGCCCCGCCCCTCCAACCGCCACCCGGACAGAACCCCACTGGTCCTCACCTACCACCCCACCAATCTCCATGTACAGCGCATCATCCGCCGTCACTTCCGCCACCTCCAAACAGACCCCAGCACCAAGGATATATTTCCCTCCCCTCCCCTATCAGCTTTCTGTAGAGACCACTCCCTCCGCGACTCCCTTGTCAGATCCACACCCCCCACCGACCCAACCTCCACTCCCAGCACCTTCCCTTGCAACCGCAGGAGGTGCAACACTTGCGCCCACACCTCCCCCCCTCACTTCTCTCCAAGGCCCCAAAGGAAACTTCCATATCCGCCACAGATTCACCTGCACCTCCACCCACATCATCTAATGCATCTGCTGCAGCCGGTGTGGCCTCCTCTATATTGGGGAGACAGGCCGCCTACTTGCGGAGCGATTCAGAGAGCACCTCTGGGCCACCCGGAAGAACCAACCCAACCACCCTGTAGCACAGCATTTCAACTCCCCCTCCCACTCCACCGAGGATATGCAGGTCATTGGACTCATCCACCGCCAAACCACAACAACGCGACGGTCGGAGGAGGAGCGTCTTATCTTCCGACTGGGAACCCTCCAACCACAGGGGATGAACTTGGACTTCACCAGTTTCTTCATCCCCCCTCCCCCCACCTTGTCTCAGCCGAATCCCTCCAGCCCGGCACCGCCTTCCTGACCTGCAGTCTTCTTCTTGACCTCTCCGCCTCCATCCTACTCCGACCTATCACCCTCACCTTGACCTCTTTCCACCTATCACATTTCCAACGCCCCTCCTCCAAGTCCCTCCTCCCTACCTTTTATCTTCTCCTGCTGAACACTCTCTGCTCATTCCTGAAGAAGGGCCTGTGCCCGAAATGTCGAATCTCCTGTTCCCTGGATGCTGCCTGACCTGCTGTGCTGTTCCAGCAATAAAGTTTCAACTTTGATCTCCAGCATCTGCAGACCTCACTTTCTCCTCGATGATATTAAACACAACCATGATACTTAGCTGCAATGCACAGCTGTTTGATTTTCTTAGGATCAATAGTTTCATCATTGCGACAGAACAGCAGCTGATCAGTTTACTCAAGAAGGCCAGTGTCTTACATAATATTTTGTGGGACTTGGGTGTTGCTAGCTGGCCAGCATTGATGTCCTATCCCTATTTGCCCTTGAGAAGGTGGTGGTGAGCTATCTTGTTGAATTACTGCAGCCCACTTGCTGTGGGTTGACCCACAATGCTGGTAGGGAGGGAATTCCAGGATTTTGACCCAATGACTGCGAAGGAATGGCGGTATATTTCCAAGTCAGGGTGGTGAGTGGCTTGAAGGGGAACTTGCAGGTCATAGAGTCATAGAGATGTACAGCATGGAAACAGACCCTTCGGTCCTAGCCCGTCCATGCCGACCAGATATCCCAACCCAATATAGTCCCACCTGTCAGCACCCGGCCCATATCCCTCCAAACCTTTCCTATTCATATACCCATCCAAATGCCTCTTAAATGTTGCAATTGTACCAGCCTCCACCACTTCCTCTGGCAGCTCATTCCATACACGTATCAACCTCTGCTTGAAAACGTTGCCCCTTCGGTCTCTTTTATATCTTTCACCTCTCACCCTAAACCTATGGTCTCTTGTTCTGGACTCTCTGACCCCAGGGAAAAGACTATGCCTATTTATCCTATTCATGCCCCTCATAATTTTGTAAAGCTCTATAAGGTCACCCCTCAGCCTCTGACGCTCCAGGGAAAACAGCCCCAGCCTGTTCGGCCTCTCCCTGTAGCTCAGATCCTCCAAGCCTGGCAACATTCTTGTAAATCTTTTCTGAACCCTTTCAAGTTTCACAATGGTGTTCCGAAGTACTGCTGCCCTTGGCCTGCTAGATGGAAGTGGTCATGGTTTTGGAAGGTGCTGTCTAAGGATCTTTGCTGAATTTCTGCGTGCATCTTGTAGAGAGTACACACTGCTGCTACTGAGTGCCAGTGGTGGAGGGATTGAATATTTGTAGATGTGGTGCTAATCAAGTGGATTGCTTTATGGTGTCAAGCTTCTTGAGTGTTGTTGGAGCTACACCCATCCAGGCAAGTGGGGAATATTCCATCACACTCCTGACTTGTGCTTTGTAGATGGTGGATAGACTTTGGTGTGTCAGGAGGTGAGTTACCCACTGCAGTATCCCTAGTTTCTGACCTGCTCTTGTAGCCACTGTGTTTATGTGGTGAGTACACGAGTTTCTGGTCAATGGTAACCCCGAGGATGTTCACAGTGGGGGATTCAGTGATGGTAATACTGTTGAATGTAATGGGGCGGTAGTTAGAGTGTCATTTATTGGCGAGGGCTATTGTCTGGCACCAATGTTACTTGCCGCTTGTCGGCCTAAGCCTGGATATTGCCCAGATCTCGTTGCGTTTGAGCACAGACTGCTTCAGTATCTGAGGAATCACGAATGGTGGTGAACACTGTGCACTCATCAGCTAATATCTTCACTTCTGACTTTATGACAAAGGGAAGGTCATTGATGAAGCAGCTAAAGATTGTTGAGCCTAAGACACTATCCTGAGGTACTCCTGCAGAGATGTCCTGGAGCTGAGATGACTGACCCTCCACAACCACCACCATCTTCCTTTGTGCCAGGTATGACTCTAACCAGTGGAGTGTTTGCCCCCTGATACCCATTGATTCCAGTTTTGCCGGGGCCCCTTGATGCCATACATGGTCAAATGTGGAGTTGATGTCAAGGGCTGTCACTCTCACATCACCTCTGAAATTCAGCTCTTTTGCCCATGTTTGAACCAAGGCTGTAATGAGATCAGGAGCTGAGTGACACTGGCAAAACCCAAACTAGGCGTCTCTGAGCAGGTTGTTGCTGAGCAGATGCTGCTTGATAGCACTGTTGATGACCCCTTCCATCACTTTACTGATGATCAAGAGGAGATTGATCGGGCGGTAATTGATCGGGTTGGATTTGTCCTGCTTTTTGTGTACAGGATATACCTGGGCAGTTTTCCACATTGTCAGGTAGATGCCAATGTTGTAACTGTATTGGAACAGCTTGGCTAGGGGAGCAGCAGCAGCTTCTGGGGCACACATCTTCAGTACTATAGCTGGAATGTTATCAGGGCTCATTGCCTTTGTAGTATCCAGTGCCTCCAGCAGTTTCTTGATATCATGTGGAGTGAATCGAATTGACTGGAGACCGGTATCTGTGATGCTGGGGACCACTGGAGGAGCCAGAGATGGATCACCCATTCGACATTTCTGACTGAAGCTTGTTATGAATGCATCTGATGTGCTGAGCTCCTCCATCATTGAGGAGGGGATATTTGTGAAGCCGCTTCCTCCAATGAGTTGTTTAATTGTGCACCACCATTCGTGACTGGATGTGGAAGCACTGCAGAGCTTAGATCTGATTGGTTGTGGGATCGCTTAGCTCTGTCTACCAATTGCTGTTTATGCCGTTTGGCATACAAGTAGTCCTGTTTGGTAGCTTCACCAGGTTGACACCTCATTTTTCGGTATGCCTAATACTCTCCATTGAACCAGGGTTGATCCCCTAGCTTGGTGGTAATGGTTGAGTGAGGGATATGCCAGGCCATGAGGTTGCAGATTCTGTTGCTGTTGATGGCCCACAGATCCTCATGGATGCCCATTCCCGAGTTTCTAGATCAGTTCGAAGTCTGTCCTATTCAGCACGGTGATAGGGTCACACAATACTGTGGAGGTTATTCTCAATGTGGAGGTGGGACTTCATCTCCACAAGGACAATTGACAATGGTTTCATGGTCATCAGTCGACTCTTAATTCCAGATATACTTTTTTTAAAATTCAAATTCCACCATCTGCCATGGCGGATTCGAACCCAGGTACCCAGAACATTACTCTGGGTTTCTGGATTAATAGTCGAGCAATAATACCACTAGGCAATCACCTCCTTTAAGTGTCAGATCAACTAAAACTGAAGGTTGAAGGACCCGAGTTTAAACAGACAGTGTGGTTCAAGTGTTTTGATGCTAAAGAGGAGAGAGCTAGTGCCAAAGGAAGAAGAACTTATTGTCTAGGTAGCCACATAGTTCCATTATTAACTCCTGTGCTTCAGGAAATCCAACTGTTTAGGAATTGCTAGACTTTACATAGACTTTACCTCTTCAATGAGGAAGACAACGAAAGTGCTGGTCAAGATGAACAACGTATCAAGCACGTTTCTGATATTGCAGACATCTTTATGCTAATCTTTTAGAACAGAGAGACATAAAAACTTAGTACTGTGGAGATCTTGAATCCTACTACGAATACCATCCTTACAGTGGAAATTGGCTTCACGTCTTCTTGAGACAGAATGGTCAAGCTCTTTGCTTGGCTCATAGGTCAACATGAGTTTCCAGAAGTAGCTGTTCTTCAATCTTTGTCAAGTAAATCTGCATTGGGGGTCAGCAGGTACAGATGACAGCATGACAATATGCATGACACGATTGGTGGCATTTCTCCTCACCATTATGTTTGAACCCATGAAGGAAAATATTAAAAACAATTCAAATGTCTTGTAGTGGAATGTCAGGAAAGATTGTAGTTCAGATTTAGTGCTTCCAATTTCAGAATAAGGTGAATTAGCCAGAGCATAGTTTAGGTGTGTACAGTATTTCTTCACTTAATTAATAAGATGCAATGTTATTGAACTGCTTCAATCATGGGGATAAAAAGTTTTCTATTATCACGATGACCATGGTGACCCGAACCTCAAATGTCACAAGCCAGACAAGGAGGAGTAATGGAGTAGTGCTAATTGCACTGGACCAATAATCCAGATCCAGAGGCTAATATTCTGGGGAGGCAGATTTGAATTCTATCAAGGCAGCCTATGAAATTTAAAATCAATAAAATCTCGAATTAAAAGCCAGCGTGATGGTGACCATACAGCAACTGTCAACTGCTGTAAGAACCCACCTGGTTCACAAATTCCTTTTAGGGAAGGAAATCTGCTATCCTTACCTAGCCTAGCCTAAATGGAATCTCCAGAAGCACTGTAATGTGATTGATTCTTAACTGTTCTCTAAAATGGACCAGCTATTCAGTTGCACCAAAACGTTTTAAAGTCTAAAGAAAGGAATGAAACCAGGAGGATCAACTGGCATTGATGGAGGCACCAGAAACATAACGGCAAACAGCCCTATCGTCCTCCTTACCAACTGCTTGGGGTTTCCACCAATAGAGGAAAGAATTGTCACATACAAGTTAAGCAACAGCCTGAAATAGTCAGACTCTGAAATAATACCTTACAGGCAACATTCCAAACAATCTGTGGATGAGTCACAGGCAGAACAGACTCACCAGAGGTGGCAGCACAATGGTATATAGTTAGAAAGATGTTGCCCAGCAAGTCTTCAAAACCAGCTCCAGACCTGATTAAATCTAACAGCATTTGGTCAACCAAGCAAACCTCCTGCTGATCATTCTCTATTTCTCCACAACCCTCCATCCAACACCAACCTCAGATAACGAACTAATACTCCTCCACACTGAACACCATCTAGAGGAAGCACTGAGGCCAGCAAGGGTGTAGAATGTACTCTGGCTGTAGGATATCCATCACCAAGAATGGTTTGGAATCACCATTACTGACTGAGCAGGCACAGCCCTTCAGAACATAGCTGGTAGACTGCGTCCAAGGTAAGTGGCGAGGGAACTAAGAATGAAAAATGTCTTTGACCTAATGCTTTCCAATCTACCTGTTGCAGATGCATCCTTCTATGACAGTATCTTTAGATGTGTCTTTATGGATGCAAAGTTCCATTATTATATTTAGGAAACACACTATTAATTCTGTAAAATGAACCAATATACTAAATATGACTTGGAACATCAATTCAAAACTGAATATTTTTTATGCACTGTGGGCCACAAGTAAAAGTATTACATTCAAACAGCCCTCAGGCCAGGTACAGTACAGGGTTAGATTGAGTAACGGGGTCTCTACATGGTCCTCATCAAACACTTCCAGCACAAGTAGAACAAACAGTTTCTACCAAAATGCAGGAAAATCTCCCTTCACTGTCTTGACCGAGCATAAAGATCAAGGGTTTTCCAACTAGATGCTTTCTGACCTGAGTTAGCTGATCACAGATAAGAAAGAAGCTGAGTAGAAGGAAGTAGAAGGAAGAAACAACAAGGGAAAGAAGCCTCTTATGTGAGCAATCTAGAGATACCCTAACAGTACATCTATACTAGGACACACTATAAACCAGGAAATACTGGGGGCTTATAAGAAAGGTATGACATTAATCCTCTGTGATTTTAACATGCATGCAGACTAGATGAAACAAATTGGCAAGTATAGCCTTGAGGAAGAGTTCATAGAATGCCGTAGAAATTATTTCTTGGAGCAGTACATTGGGGAACCAGTCAGGAAGTAGACTATTTTGGAGTTAGGTAAAAACAATGACTGCAGATGCTGGAAGCCAGATTCTGGATTAGTGGTGCTCGAAGAGCACAGCAGTTCAGGCAGCATCCGAGGAGCAGTAAAATCGACGTTTCGGGCAAAAGCCCCTCACCAGGAATAAAGGAGTATTGTTTAATGAGATGGTATTAATGAACCACCTCATAGTAAAGTATTCACTATTGAATAGTGATCATAGCATTCTGGAATTTCAAATTCAGTTTGAGGACAAAAATCCCGAGTCTCACAACAGTGTTCTGGAGTGTTCTCGTGTTACATAGGCATGAGAACAGGTCTGTTTCTATGGAGTGCGCAGAAAGATTAAAAGGTAATTGATGAACAGTGCAGACATTTAAGAACATATTCAATTCTTCGCAGTTAAAATATATTCCAGAGAAGCAAAAGTGTCCATTGCTAAGCAATGATGTTGAAGACAACATAAAGCAAAAACTAAGGCATACCATATTGCAAAAGTCAGTGGCAGGTTGGAGGATTGGGAAACTTTTAAAAAGTAAAAAGGGTTACTAAAAAAAGTAGTAAAAAGAACAAAGGTTAATTGTAAAAGAAAACCAATGCAAAGTATCAAAATTGGATAGCAAAAGCTTCTAGAAGTATATTTCAAGGAAGAAAGCAGCTAGAGTGAATGATGGTCCCTTAGAGGACAACACTGGGGAGTTAATAATGAGGAACATAAGAATGGCAGAGACACTAAATACAAATTTTACCTCAGTTTTCACAGTGGAGATAAGTGAAACCAGCCCAATAGTAACCAGTAATGCTGTGTTTTCAGAAGAAGAATTAAAACAATCACCATCAAGAGAGAAAAATTATTGAACAAGCTATTGGGATTAAAGATAGACAAGTCCTCAAGGTGTGATGGCCTGCATCCTAAGGTCTTAAGGAAGTGGCATCTGGGTCAGTGCATGCATTTGTTCTAATATTTCAACATTCCCTGGATTCTGGGAAGGTTCCAGTGGATTGGAAAAATGCTAATGCAATGCAATTATTTAAAAAGGGAAGGGAGCCAAAAGTAGGAAACTATAGACCAATTAGCTTAATGCCCATCATTGGGAAATTGTTGGAATCTATCATTAAGGAAGCAGTAAATGGGACATGTGAAGTGTCAAAACATAATCCACCAGAGTCAGCATGATTTTATGAAGGGGAGATCATGTTTGACTAATTTGCTACAGCTCTGTCAAGATGCAATAAGCAAAGTGGATGATGGGTGTGCTGCAGCTATGGTATATCTGAACTTCCAGAAGCATTTGATAAGGTGTTGCACAAAGATTTATACACTAGGTCAGATCACACAGTTTCAGAGTTAAAATAATAGCTAAGATAGAGGATTGGCTAACTAACAGAAAGCATAGTTAGGATCAATGGATCTTATTCTGGTTGGCAAGCTGTAACTAGTCGGGTGTTACAGGGCTCAGTCCTTGGGTCCCAACTATTTAAATGTTTTAATAATGACTTGGATGCAGAGATAGAATGTATTATAGCCAAGTTCACAGATTACACTAAAATAGAAATGAAAATGAGTTGCATTAGGAAATAAGAAATATATAAATAGATATGGATAAGTTAGGTGAATGAGCCAAAACTTGGCAGATAGAGTTTAATGTAAATACGTGCAATGGTCTCTATTTTAGTCAAAAGAACATAGAAGGAACATATTGCCTAAATGGAGAGAAACGTCAAAATGTTTTGATGCAGAGAGATCTGGGTCATGTTGTGCATGAATTTTAAAAAAAACTAGTATGCAGGTACACCAGGTAATAAGGAGGAGAAATTGAATTTTGGCAGTTACTGCTTTAAAAATGAGCATGGTGGCTTGGTGGTTAGCACTGCTGCCACACAGGGCCAGGGACCCAGATTCGATTCCAGCATCAGGCAACTGTCTGTGTGGAGTTTGCACATTCTCCCTGTATCAGCATGGGTTTCCTCCAGATGCTCAGGTTTCCTTCCACAATCCAAAGATGTGCAGGTTAGGTAAATTGGCCATGCTGAACAGTCCACAGTGTTCAGAGATGTTTGGGTTAGATGCATTAGTCAGAGGTAAATGTAGGGGAATGGGTCTGAGTGGGTTACGTTTTGGAGGGTTGGTGTGGACTTGTTTGGCCGAAGGGCCTGTTTCCACACTGTAGGGATTCTATTCTATGAAATGTAATATAAAAGTAGGGATGTGTTGCTGCAACTGTACAAGGCATTGGTGACATTGCATATGGAGTACTGCATACAGATCTGGTCCCCTTACTCCAGGAAGGATGCAATTGCATTGAGGCAGTTCAAAGAGGGTTCATTAGATTGATTTCACAGGTGAAAGGCTTGTCTTA
Organism: Chiloscyllium plagiosum; assembly: GCF_037043375.1. Taxonomy (NCBI): domain Eukaryota; kingdom Metazoa; phylum Chordata; class Chondrichthyes; order Orectolobiformes; family Hemiscylliidae; genus Chiloscyllium; species Chiloscyllium plagiosum. Next base: position 66,700,382 of record NW_028270157.1, read on the forward strand.
TGAAGAAAGATTGAGCAGTACAGGCCTTGACTCTCTGGTAGAATGGGAGAAGATTTAAACTGAAGTATATAAGATTTTAGAAGGGATTGACAAAGTAGATGTAGAGCAGATGTTTAGGGCAATCTTGATCAGTTTTAGGATAAGGGGTAGCAGATTTGAGAGAGAGAATGAGGAGGAATTACTTCTCTCAATGATTATCAATCTGTGGAATTCACTACGTGGCAGCACAGTGAACGCCAGGACACTGAATAAATTTCATTTGTAACAGGTTAAAGGGTCACGGGGAGTGGGAAGGAATGTGAAGTTGAGGCCAAGATGAGATCAGTCATGATCATATTAAAATGCAGAGCAGGCTCACGGGCTGAATGGCCTATTCCTGCTCTTATTCTTAGGTTCCTTATAATTCCTGGTTCAAACTCTAAGCTGTCTATCAAAGCAGATTCAGTCTAATTATTTAGCGGGACACATAGCCGCTTGTCCAGGCTTCAGATGCCCTGTAAAAAATGCTGCAATGTTTTAATCTCTAACTTGCTGTAACTTACTATACAAAAAATATCATGGAAAGGGCAAAACTAACAAATGACCAGTGTCGTTCATTTGTCAGTTCCAGTAAGCTCTGACCCTTGACCAGAACAAACTGCTTTAATGATGTTGGTCGAAAGATAAATATTAGTTACTGCGAAGACAGGAAAATTTTCTCTGCTTTTTGAATTAGCATCATATCTAAATTTGAGAGACCAAGAGGATAATTGTCCGTGCTGTATTACTTCCTTGGTACTAAACTGAGAGATCAATCTAGATTTAATCAGTTTTGGAGCGGGAAGTGGCATTCATTTTTCAGTATGGAGATGTAGTTGCCCACTATTTTGGGCAAATCAAGTTCTTTTAAATAGAATTGAGCTGAATTCAAGCTCATTTTGAGATATTTATTAGAATCTTCAGCCACTGAAACAAGCAGAAGAACATTTCAATTGAAGAATGTTATTTCATGGACAAGTCAAGCTCAACCTCACCTGGACTGTGAAGCCTTCTCTTTCTTGTCGTCTTCTGTGAACTTCTGCAAATGCCATAGTCAATCCTTTCTCAATTCTCTGAGTGAAGTTGCAAAATCTCACATCAACATAACGAGGGACAAACTGAAGAACTGAAGAGGAGGGAAAGGGATTAGACAAGAAATTTCATGTCACTGGCTTATAATAACTGAAAGAATAATTGTATTTTGGTAAATGGTATTTTGAAATGTCACCAGATTGCACGATCCTGCCTGTATTTACAAGGCCCACTCCCTGATTGAGTTTGTTTCTACCGTCTTTCAACGCAGTGCATTCCAAACTCCAATGCTTAATGCATCACAGTATTAAAAAAAGTTTCTCATCTCCCCTAGCTCTCTGGCTAATTATCTTACCTCTGCTTGCTGGCCTTCCTGGCTCAGGAAACACTTTATTAAAACCATTCATAATTCATAACAGCTCAGCTAAATCTCCTCTTGACTTCTCTACTCTAAGAAGCATAAATTTACTCCCTATTCTTTCACAGATTATAGACACCACTCACAAAGCAACACATCTTCCACACCTCTAACTATCCTCGATGGGCTTACTAGATAGTTAGGAGGCAGTTAAGGGTCAACCATGTTGCTGAGGTCTGGAGTCACTTGTAGGTCAGATCAGGTGAAAACAGGTTTCTTTTCTCTAATAAACCAGAAGGACTTTAATGATTATTGATTTTAATCAATGAGACTTTCATTACAATTCTAATACATCAATAACAGATTTTTAAAAAGTAAGTAATTGCCTGCTGGATTTGCATCAATCTCTGGATTACCTGGCCTGCGTCACACCACCATGCCACCACTTTACAGTCTCCCCAGATTAACTTAAGTCTGTCATTCTTGGTAGCATTCTAATAGACCTCTTTTGCACACTCTCCAATGGTATCACCCCACAAATTACTCAATGTCCTCTGAAAATATTGATCGACAGTTATTTTCGAGAATGTTTTTTAAGAAAGAGAAAGAAATGTCGTTCAGGTAGTAATGAAGCGCTTCAGCAAATAAACAGATGGCTCTGACAGTTAAGTGCAATGTGAAAGATGCAAGGATCGAATGGTGGTTTAAAATGAAGGAGATAAGGGAGGTGATGGATTCGGGAAAAGTTCAAAGATAAAGTAGAAGACGTTATGGCTTATTGAGGAAAGAAGCAGAATATAAGTCATAGCTACAGTTTTCCGACAATCCAACCCCAAATGCAGCTTTCCTCACTACAAACGCTGTGTTAAATTATTAATCAGCCAAGAGGAAAACAAAGAGTTAGGAACAAATAAAAGAAAGCTTAGAAAAAAAAAGTACAGAGAAGGATACAGTACAAAATCACCAGGTTTGCAAGAGAGAGGCCATACCCTCTGGTTCAATGTGAGTGATATCAAACTTATCAATTAAAATCTGTTTAATTTAAACATTTTTTTTCAGATGATTCCACAAAAGTCAACAGCAAACTGGCAAGTGGGCATTTCAGAACATCTTTCAACAGGAAATCATTCGTTCAGTTAGATCTGTTATCATATGAAAAGTTTTTAAACTCTACTAACCACCCATTTTACTTAATTATTGTGTTAAATAATCAGTATCTAACACTAGTTTGCACCTCGTCTTGCAATTATGGCTTAAGCAATCATGATAATTAAAAAAGCAATTAGTTGGGGGGGGTCGAAGAAGATGAAGAAATACGAGAGTAAGCTAGCTAGTAATATAAAAGGAGATTGCAATTTCTTTTAGATATTGAAAAGGTAAGAAAGAGGCAAGTGTGGACATTGGATCACTGGAAAATGAGGTGGACAAGTAATAATGAGGAACAAAGAAACGGCAAAGGAACTGAATAAGTATTTCACAGTGGAAGACACCAGGAGCACACTAGAACTTCAAGAGAGTCGGGGACAGAGGTAAGTGGCCATCATCATGGAGAAGGTCCTTGGTAAGCTGAAAGATCTGAATATGGATAAATTATCCAGACCAGATGAACTGCAGCCGTGAGCTCGGAAGGAGATCGCTGAGAGAATAAAAGGAGGCACTGGCGGTGATCTTTCAGTAATCACTAGAGTCAGGTAGGGAGCCAGAGGATGGGAAAATGGCTAACGTAACACCCCTGTTTAAGAACGGAGGGAGGCAGAAGACAGGACACAATAGGCCGGTTAGCCTAACTTTGGTAATTTGCAAGATTTCAGATCCATTATTCAGGAAAAGATTGCGGAGTACTTGGAAGAGCATGGTAAAATAGGCCTGAGTCAGCACGGCTTCGTCAAGGGTAGGTCATGCCCATGAAATGAGTTTGAATTTTTTGAGGAGGTAAAGAGTACATTAGACAAAGAAGAGCCAGTGGAAATGATCTGTTTGGATTTCTAGGAAGCCTTTGACAAGGTGCTACACAGGAGGCTGCTAACAGGAGAGCCCAAGGTGTTAGGGGCAAGGTATTACGTGGATTGGCTGACTGGCAGAATGCAGAGAATAGGGGTAAAGAGGTCTCTTTCAGGGTGGTGCCGGTGACTACTGGAGTTCTGCATGGGTCTGTGTTTGGACCACAACAATTAACAATCTGAATGAAGGAATGGAGGGCATTATTGCAAAATTTGCATTAGATACAAAGACAGGTGGAAGGATAAGTAGTGATGAGAAAGGAGGGAGGCTGCAGGAGGACATTTAGGAGAGTGGGCAAAAACGTGTGAAATTATGAGATTATGCACTCTGGTGAGAAGAATAGAGGTGTAGACTACTTTGTAAACTGAGAAAGCTTTTGGAAATTTGAAGCACAAAAAGGACTTGGAAGTTCTAGTCCAGGATTCTATTCAGGTTGCCAGACAGGTTCAAGCAGTAGTTAGAAAGGCAATTGCAATGTTAGCATTCATTTCAAGAAAGCTAGAATATAACAGCTGAGATGTACAGCTGAGGATGTGTAATGCTCAGCTGAGATCACACTTGGAAAATTGCGAACAGTTTTGGGCCCCATTTCTCAGGAAGGCTTTGGTGGGGATCCAGAGAAAATTTACAAGAATGATCTTAGGGATGAACAGTTTGGCGTATGAGGAGCAGTTCAGGACTCTAGGTCTATACTCAATGGATTTTAAAAGGGTGAGGGTTGATGACATTAAGACTTACAGAGTACTAAGAGACTTGGATAGAGTGGACATTGAGAAGATTTTCCATCAATAGGACATACTAGACTGTGGAGGCCAAGTCATAGCATGTATTTTAAGGCAGAGATAGACAGGTTCTTGATTAATAAGGGGATCAAGGGTTGTGGGAAGAAGGCAGGAGAGTAGGGTTGAGAAACATTAACTATGATCGAATAGAAGAACAGACTTGATGGCCCAAATGGCCTAATTCTATTCCTATTATTTTATGGTGTAATATTAATAGTGGTGATCAACCTTTCCTCTCCCACTCAACTTGTGCAACCCTCATCGTCTAGCTTACAAGGCTGAAGTGACCAAGTCTTTCCAATCTCTCCCATAACTTCAGAATTTTCTTGTATAATGTTAATAGATAAAGGACCATAGAGTCATAGTCATAGAGATGTACAGCATGGAAACAGACCCTTCAGTCCAACACATCCATGCCGACCAGATATCCCAACCCAATCTAGTCCCACCTGTCAGCACCCGGCCCATATCTCTCCAAACCCTTCCTATTCATATACCCATCCAAATACTTCTTAAATGTTGCTATTGTACCAGCCTCTACCACTTCCTCTGGCAGCCCATTCCATAAACCTACCACCCTCTGTGTGAAAACGTTGCCCCTTAGGTCTCTTTTATATCTTTCCCTTCTCACCCGAAACCTATGCCCTTGAGTTCTGGACTCCCCGACCCCAGGGAAAAGACTTCGCCTATTTACCCTATCCATGCCCCTCATAATTTTGTAAACCTCTATAAGGTCACCCCTCAGCCTCTGACTCTCCAGGGAAAACAGCCCTAGCCTATTCAGCCTCTCCCTATAGCTCAAATCCTCCAACCCTGACAACATCCTTGTAAATCTTTTCTGAACCCTTTCAAGTTTCACAACATCTTTCCGATAGGAAGGAGACCAGAACTGCATGCAATGTTCCAACAGTGGCCTAACCAATGTCCTGTACAGCCGCAACATGACCTCCCAACTCCTGTACTCAATACTCTGACCAATAAAGGAAAGCATACCAAACGCCTTCTTCACTATCCTATCTACCTGCGACTCCACTTTCAAGGAGCTAAGAACCTGCACTCCAAGGTCTCTTTGTTCAGCAATACTCCTCAGGACCTTACCATTAAGTGTATAAGTCCTGCTAAGATTTGCTTTCCCAAAATGCAGCACCTCGCATTTATCTGAATTAAACTCCATCTGCCACTTCTCAGCCCATTGGCCCATCCGGTCCAGATCCTGTTGTAATCTGAGGTAGCTCTCTTCGCTGTCCACTACACCTCCAACTTTGGTGTCAGCTGCAAACTTACTAACTGTACCTTTTATGCTCACATCCAAATCATTTACGTAAATGACTAAAAGTAGAGGACCCAGCACCGATCCTTGTGACACTCCACTGGTCACAGGCCTCCAGTCTGAAAAACTACCCTCCTCCACCACCCTCTGTCTTCTACCTTTGAGCCAGTTCTGCATCCAAATAGCTAGTTCTCCCTGTATTCTGTGCGATCTAACCTTGCTAATCAGTCTCCCATAGGGAACCTTGTCGAACGCCTTACTGAAGTCCATATAGATCACATCTACCTCTCTGCCCTAATCAATCCTCTTTGTTACTTCTTCAAAAAACTCAATCAAGTTTGTGAGACATAATTTCCCACGCACAAGCCTTGTTGATTATCCCTAATCAGACCTTGCCTTTCCAAATACATGTACATCCTGTCCCTCCGGATTCCCTCCAACAACTTGCCCACTCCGACAGGAAATGAAATAAGTCAAAATCTTCTATGTTTGAGTATTCAGTTTTGCTCTCCTCCTCCTGTCAAAATGCAATCTACATTTTCTTTACCAAAGATGTTATATCCACAGAGAAGTATTTTCAATGGCATATTACCTGAACATATTTAGGGTGTTCTTTAAAGAAAAAGTGCACTTTTTTCAAATACATTTTGCCTGAATAGCAAAGCATTGAAACTCTCAAAAGCATACTAAAAACACTGCTCGGTGTTCATTCTAAAACAAGCCATAGGGCACCACAATATCAGGTCTCGTGGGAAGTTTGGGATGCCAGAACTTGAAAGCAGAAATACACACGAAAAATCATAGTTTGTCAGTCATGCAATAAAATCATAAAGTTCCAATAAAATGTATTGCTGGCATAACATTGCAGGATTTTCATTACCTAGACTCTTCAAAGGATTTCAATAAGCAGTAGCAACCATTTACTCTTACAGAATATCTCGCATACCTAAGGTTTGCCTCAGAGTAGAAACAAATCTATGTTTACTCTTTCAGCTTACTCACATCATAAGTGTTCTGCATTTCAGTATCACACTCATTTTCATTACTTTCAGTAGAATTGAACATATTCTCGTCTAGTGAAGGTAATTTGGCACCATGACCCTGACAACTCAATTGTTGCTTGAACGCTATTCAATAAGAGATATAGCTCAAATAATTTATGCTCAACAAAGCACCATTTCTTGCCAACGAGGCACAAAACTAAAAATATCATAAGCTATAGCACTACCTTGAAAAGAAATTTGACTCAGTTCAAGGATTATTCTGTGATTTACCAGTTTGCATTCATTATGCAAACAAATGCAGTTTAAGATCTAATGAAAAAAAACTTTAATTGTGTCAATAGGATTTTGCTTAGACAGATGATCTAAATGATGTCTGGGAAGAGAGCACTAATACTTGTGCCCCTTATTCCATAAGCCATTACAAAATGCGTATATACCCAATTAAACAATCAAAATGACCAATTTGCTTGACTGTAATTCAGGAGAAAACAATTCATATCAGGCCTTGTCATTAACAGGAAATAGGTATTTATTGTAAACACACTTAACTTTAACAAACGGCAGAGAAACAATTGGGTTACTAATCTAATGTACAATTTAAACTCCATCCCTTTAAAAACTCCAAACTCTCACACACTCATTCACGATTAAGACAGACAGACAGTTTAACAAAAATACTACAGATGGAAATATATAGACGGGAAACAAAGATTTGTAGCTTGGGTGCCAGTTGTTGTAGTAGTGGGTATGTTCGCCGAGGTGGGAGGTTGATTTGCAGATATTTTGTCCCCTGTCTAGGTCACATCTTCAGTGCTTTGGAACCTCATGTGAAGCTCTGCTGTACCATGCCTTCTGGAATTTATATTTGGTTCCATTCCCGCTGCTACTGGTTGCTGGTTCCAGTTAATCGCTGTAGTGGCCAGGATACTGGGGCTAGGTCCATGTGCTTGTTGATGGAGTCCATGCTTACAGAAATTCTCTGGCTGTCCTCAGTTTTGCTTGTCCTATGATTGTTATGTTGTCCCAGTCGAATTTGTGGTCCTTGCCATGTGTGTTGTGTGGCTACGAGGGACAGCTGATTGTGGCATTTAGTGGCTAGTTGGCGTTCATGGCTGCGGATTGCTACTTGTCTGTCAGTTTGTCATATATAGAGTTTCATGCAGTCTTTGTGTGGAATCTTGTAAATTATGTTTTTCTTGCACACGATAGGTATAGGATCTTTTGATCTGGTGCGCTGTTGTCTGAGCGTGGCTGTCAGTTTATGGGCTGTCATGGTTAATTATGCTTTTCTTGCACACGATAGGTATAGGATCTTTTGATCTGGTGAGCTGTTGTCTGAGCGTGGCTGTCAGTTTATGGTGCGTCATGATTCCCAGTGGTTGGAGACATCTGGCTATCTGTTCAGAGACTTTTTTTATCTCATGTAGCGCGGCGAGTGAGTTATGTCATGGCATGTCCTCGCTGCGTTTTATATCTGTTAGGCAGCTATAGATGAAGTTGTGGGGATATCCATTCTTGGTGAATACTCTGCAGAGGTGTTCTTCTTCCTTTCGTAGGTTGGGAGTGCTTCAGTGTGATCTAACCCTTTTGGGCAGGGTCCTAATGCAGCTTGTCCTGTGTGTTCGGGTTGTAGCTGCTGTTGTAGTTCAGGACCTAGTCGGTGTGTTTGACTTTCCTGTACACTTTTGCAGTGCATTCACTATTCTATGTTCTTTCTACCATCACATCCAGGAATAGGAGTTGATTATTGGTTTCCTCCTCCCTCGTAAATTTGATCCCTGTGAGCATGGTGTGTGTTCTCAATTTCTGTTTTCTGAATGACAAGAAAAATGTCGTCCACGTACCTGGTCCAGAATATGAGTTGGATGTGTGGGAGGACTGTTTGTTTTGATCTTTGCATCACCCCTTCTGCTAGGATCCCAGAGATGGGTGAGCCCATGGGTATTCCATTGATCTGTTCATATATTTTGTCGATGAATATGCAGTGTGGCGTCAAGCACAGGTCTAGTAGTGCGAGCATGCAGTCCTTGTTGCTAGGTTCCCGTCGTGTTGTCTGTTCTGCCTGCCCAGGAGGTTGGCTATTGTCTCTCTGGCTAGTTTTATCAATTGAAGTGAACAGTGCCAGTACATCAAGTAAGACCATTGCTTCATCCTTGTTTATGTTTATGTTCTTGATGTTGTCCAGAAATTCCTGTGATGATTATATGGAGCATTTGGATCCACTGACAAGATGCTTTAGTTTCTGTTGAAGTGTTTTTTGCCAGTTTATGCGACGAAATTCCAGGCAGTGCCACAATGAGGCTAAGTGGTATGTCTGGTTTGTGTACTTCGGGTAATCCGTAAAATTTTGAGCTGTTGTTGCTTTTTGGTTTCATCTGGCTTCATCCAATTCTGGTTATTAGTCTGTTTTCTGTAGTTCTGTAGTATGGTGTTTACTGTGGCGTGGGGTCACACTCCCTCTGTAGGTAAGTGTCGGTATCTGCAAGTAATTTCTCTGCTTTTGGAACATATTCAGCCTTGTCCATGATAACTGCTATTTTGCCCTTGTCGGCTGGTACAGTTACGTTCTTGCCATTTTTGAGCATTTTTAGGGCTTCTCTCTCTCTTTGGTGTTGAGGTTGCTCATTTGCCTTTTCTTTGTTAGTAAGGGTACAATGGTTTGTTTGACAGCTTGCTGTGTCTCTTCAGTTAGTCCGTTAGGTCTGAGTGTTATATTTTAGTGCAGCTAGGAAATCTGTTGTTTTTGCGTCCCTGTGGTTGTAGTTGAGTCCCTTGGCTAATATGGCTTTCTTCTGTGTCTGTAAGTGGTCTGTTGGAGAAGTTTCTTACCCAGGTGTCTGTTGTGTTGTCTTCTCTGCTGTTGGTTAGCTTAGTCATTTTGTCTTGTAGTGCCATTCTCTTTCTGTATGTGGTTCTGTTCTGTCCTATGGTGATGGCCTGTTCAATTGTCCGTGTTCAAAAGGGCTATCTCACACTGCAGCACTCCCGATCTACGAAGGGAAGAACAACACCTCGACAGAGCATTCACCAATAACATATATCCCCACCTAACAGACAAACAATGTGGTGAGGACATGCCATGACCTAACTTACTAATCATGCTACCTTACATAAAAGTGGTCTTGGAACTGATAACCAAACCTCTCCAACTACTGGGATTCATGATACCCTATAAATCAACAGCCATGCTCAGACAACAACTCACCAGAACAAAAGACCCTATACCCGTTATGTGTAAGATAAACATAATTTACAAGATTCCATGCAAGGACTGCACGAAACACTATACAGGTAAACTGGCAGACAACTAGCAATCCGCATCCATGAACACCAACTAGCCACTAAACGCCATGACCAGCTGTCCCTAGTAACCACACACAGATGACAAGGACCACATATTCAACTGGGACAAGACAATGATCATAGGACAAGCAAAACAGAGGACAGCCAGAGAATTTCTGGAAGCATAACACTCATCTACAGACTCCAACAACAAGCACATAGACCTAGACCCAGTATCCTGACCACTACAGTGAATAACTGGAACCAACAACCAGTAGCAGCAGGAACTGAACCAAGTAAATTCCAGAAGTCACAGTACAGCAGCGCTTCACGGGAGGCTCAATAGCACTGAAGATGTCTCCTAGTCAAGGGATGAAACATCTGCCAATAAACTTCCCAGCTCAGCGACCATAACCACAACTACAACAGAGGAAACAAAATTCTGAAAATCAAAAATCTAGATTCCAAAAGTGTGTTAAATTGTGTGTCACAATTTTGTTTTGATTTTAACAATGATAACACACTGTAGTTTGTAAAGCAACAGTCATTCTTCACTTCAATAGTTGATTCAGTGAACTCAAAATAACCCCTCATTGCTTCAAAAAGTAACACTACCTTGCATAGCTAAAAATGTATACTTGATTTTCCCAAGTTGCAAAACTCCCCTGGTATTCAGCTATACAGCAGTATCAGACTTCCATTCCAGTTTATAATCCAAAAATGAAATATACATGGTTCCTTATAATAGAAGGCATTAATAATGAACATTCGATTACACCACTGAGCTGATCAGGGTCAGTTACAATGGTAATGTTGTGTCAAACTGACCAACATCATGTCTCATTAATCCAATTGATTACTTTTTGAGGAGTTTGCTAATAAATTGGAAAGGGACAGTGCCTCAGATTCTGTAGCCAGTAGCAAAGAAACAGCACTTTCACCTCGTTGACAACAGCCTAGAAAGTTTACAATACATTTTTGAGTCCTATTCTTATTGGATCCCCAGTGATGCCCACCACATGGCATGTCAGCAGGATAAGAAATTACAAAATTCTTCAACCAATCATATCGAGGAATCCGCACTGAAAAGACAAGTCTAAACCAAGAAATAACAATTAGCTTTTGATCGTGTACAGAAAACTAAATAGAAATGGAATTGAAAGAGAGATGGATGAGACAGTAAAGATTAAAAACAATAAGGTATGAAACATTTGCTTATATTAAAATGTTTGAGTCAACCTTCAAAGATTTGAAAGGTTATTTCAAATATGGAGTAGACATATAGGTTATAATGTGTTTTGATAGTTGCAATCTTAATGTGAAAAGAAAGATAACACCAGCAATTCAAATTAAATCCGTATTTAAATTAATTAAATCATTCAAAAAGAATAATTTGAACCACAATCATTAAAATTTAAAAATATTCAAAGTTCACTTGCTCATCGTCCAACACAGGGTTCAAAAGTAACCTTGGCAATGGTGTTATTATCAAGGATCTAACTCAGGATTAGATTTCGTATTTTCATTTTTAGAATCCTCTCTCCACAATCTTGATCCACAAGCAACAAATCTGAAAGCAAACTGATGACAGTTTCTCTATCAACAGTCTCCTATAATTTCAAAACCACAAAATAGCAAGCAGGATACCATTCTTTATGAAGTTTTTTTTCTGTCAACCAATCACTTATTCCATTTGATATGAACATGACTCCTGATTAGCTTGTTGTGACATGTCAAAAAGTTAAACTACAGATGTTAGATCCTGTCGTATAACTCTAAATTGCATGTTATTTCTTCATAGCTTCCTCTTGATCTTGTTGGCTACTAAGAAATTGAGTTATTTGCACAGGCCACCAGAGTACCTATTCCAACAGCATGAATTATGCAGATTATTGCGTCCTCATCCTTCCAACCATCTTCATGGACAGATATAAAAATTCCTGCAGGAAGCTGTATGAAGTCAGAAAATTACCATAGGATTTAATTTTATTCCATCAGACATGAAGATTAGTACCACTGTGGATTTGTCCTCTTGCCTGCAGTTTTCATAAGAACCATTTTCAAACTTGTTGACTCCACAACTCCTTTGCTGGGGATATCAGGATATAATGATCATTTCATCCAGGTTGTCAATGCGATAATAGGTACTCATGTTTTGCTGCCATCTGACGATAAATTGTTGGAAATTGGTACATTTTGCAACAAAGTCTTTTGATAGTTTGAGCTGATCTCCACAGCATTGAATGTATTCTTTCCTCAATACCAATATACCAAGGAACTGTTTTTCTGAATTTTTTTGTTGGAATAGGACATGCTTTGCTCCACTTAAGTGTACACATATATGCCACATTTCTGGTGTAACCATTCTGACAATCTGAGGGGACCGATTCCAATACATATTTGTTAAGATCAGGACAGTCCCTGTTCTCATGATACGTTTGGTCTTGGGCATCTTCTTCAGGGTAGATTCTTCCTCTTTTCATTTTCTCACCAGTTTTTCCACCAACTCCGAATTCCTTTGAAGCAGTTAATATGATGTTGGCTGATGATAATACTGGATAAGTCACAACCCAGAATGAAATTTGATTCGCTGGATCATATATTTATCTTTGTAATTGGTTAATCACTAAAACATATTGCCAGGAGGCTACAGATATCCATTAACAACAGAGCATAAGTTTATCACAGAAAAAGGCGAGACATATATGCTACCATTAGAAAGATCTAAACACAAACATTCAAATAAAATTTCAACCTATTTCCAAATATTATCTATTACAATTCAATTTCAGAAATATCACTTCTATATCAGCTGTTCAAATCCTAACTAAAGGGTTATGCTTTAGTTCGTTTCCCTTGGACAGTTGAGAACATTTCTTTTACGATTTCTTTCTGAATCTGCCGTCATGAACCTTTCACAATTTTGATCGCCAAAATCATCTTCTTGAAGAATACTAATCAAACTCTTCTTACTTAGAAGCTTTACAGATTAAAAAACAACACTGGCCTTATAGCACTGAGGCAGGCCATTCCTTCTTTCAAAACAACCCACCTCCACAGCCTGTAGCTGCATCTAGGTCTGAACCCTTTCTGCAGAATACCTACAGGGTCAGCTGGTCTGACATTAACAGGCACCAGCCTAGCAATGAAAATCACATCTCTGGATGAGGTATTTGCCTGGGTGGAAGATAGATACATGAAGCTGAGAATTTTCCCAATTCATATTCCCCACTTCAAAGATGCAAACTGGCTCAGAGAGGTAGAGAAAGAATGCAAGCAGACATAAAAATGCATAATTAATAAACTGAACAGTGAAGATCTGATTGAAGTGATAGTGTATGCAAGAAACACCTTTCCTTTCCTTGTTCTTGAGTGTGCAAATGGCAGCAATCAAGCAGATGGTTAATTGACAATCCTCCATGATATGGAAGCGCTGCTAAAGGTGGTGATCAGGAAGTCCCACCAAATATGCTGATTATATTCTCACAGACTGCCATGCATGTTGACAAGAATGATCCACCCCCAACATCAGAAAGTGGACAAAATCCTCAGACAATTATTTAGCGATAGGGGAGGGGGAGAAGCAACTGAGGCTCAGTCTTCATGTCAACTGATGAATGAGACTCAAAAGCTCCATAACAGCTGACAAATAATCCCCAGAAGAAAAATCTCAACAAGGTTTATGACCCTAAATGGAGGATGGACTACTGGTTTTCCAAGTTTCCTTCTCCGAGATGTGTGTTCAAAATTTATCTTTAGACAATAGCTACCAAGCTGCACGGTGGCTCAGTGGTTAGCAGTGCTGCCTCAGGGGACTGTCTGTTTGCATATTCTCCCCATGTCTGCATGGGTTTGCTCTGGGTGCTCTGGTTTCCTCCCACAGTCCAAAGATGTGCAGGTCAGGTGAATTGGCCATGCTAAATTGCCCATAGTGTTAGGTGCATTAGTCAGAGGGAAATGGGTCTGGGTGGTTTACTCTTCAGAGGGTTGGTGTGGACTTTTTGGGCCGAAGGGCCTGTTTCCACACTGTAGGGAATCTAATTTAATCTAATAATTGGCAGGGAGAAGAACAACATTGCTGGCCACCTCTCATTTCTCCTTCCTAAAAGGCTTGATTCCTCCAATAATAGGTTCACCTGCTCCTCCCCTTAACTCTAATTATAGATTCTGTCTCCAAAGCAGCAAGATCAGGAGAGAAGGAGCCTACTGCTGGAGGATTTGAAGCAGCTAGTACGGGAGGGACAGAGATTGGTGGAGTTATAGAATAACAGAGTCATAGAGATGTACAGCACAGAAACACACCCTTCAGTCCAACCCGTCCATGCTGAGCATTACCCCTGCCTCTTTTACGCTGGTTGCTTCTCCATTCACAACCCAACTATCAGTTCCTGCTCTCACTGGCTTTAGAGCTGTGGTAAGTGTTTAAACCCCAAAAGTAATATCGGGACAGATACTTAAAATAAAAATGGAAATTTCAAATTTCTGAGAACTGAAAGTCAGAAATCTGCCAAGTGAAGAAAACTTCTCATTCCTTAGTTTCTCACCTGGAACATCATCCTTTACAGATGATGTTAAAAATCACACACCACCAGATTATAGTCCAACAGGTTTATTTGAAAGTACAAACTTTCGGAGTGTTGTTCCTTTGTCAGGTAGCTAGCAGGGCAGATACACAAGAGACAGAATTTATAAGTAAAAGATTAAGAGATATCAGGGCTGTGGCTTAAAAGAAATTCAGGAATTTATATATTAATTAATCGAAACCTGCATGTTATTCTAAGTGAGCAAAGACTTAACAGCCACCCAGGTTTGCCTCATACATCGCATCAGTTGTATGACACTTTGATCTTTCACTTATAAATTCTGTGCCCGATGTCCCTGCCCCACGAGCTTCCTGACAAAGGTCTGAAAGCCTGTACTTTCAAATAAATCTGATGGACTAAAACGTGATGTTGTGTGATTCTTAACTTTGTCCATCCCAGTCCAACACCAGCACCTCCACATCATGTTTACAGATGATGAAAGACAGAGTCAGCAAGGTATGTGAGCAATGGCAGTATTTCTTTCAAATTTGGTCCTCAGAATAGAATCCTTACAGTGTGGTAACAGGTTTTTTGGCCCAACAAGTCCACACGATCCATCCAAAGAGTAACCCACCCAGATTCATGACCCAACACCTAATGCACCTAACCTACACATCCCTGAACACTACAGGACAACTTGGCACAGCCAATTCACCTAACCTGTACATCTTTGGATTGTGGGATTGTGGGAGGAAACTGGAACATCTGGAGGAAACCCACGCAGACACGGGGAGAATGTGCCACACAGTCGCCGGAGGCTGGAATTGAACCCAGGTCCCTGGTACGTGAGGCAGCAGTGCTAACCACTGAGCCACTGTATCCTATTACCAAATAGAAAGAAAGGAAAAGAGACTGCCATTTACGAAATGATATTCACAACCTTGGGTTATTTCAAACCGACTAAATATTTCTGATGTGTAGTTATTATAACCATACAAGCGATGTAACAAGTTGCTCATGATAAGATCCTGTTCAACAGATAAACAATTTCAGTGACGTTAATGAGGATAAGTGCACGTTTAACACCTAATCCAAAGTATGGCTCTCTGACAGCACTGCAGTTAAGTAACTGCCAGGCCTGCCTATTCTAATGTTTTTCAAGTCAGCCTCCAAATACTGGAAATCATTCTAAACTTAACTGCCTTATCTTTACTTTCAGCAATCCCAATGACCCATCAGTTCACTGTTCCAATTTACTGACTCCCAGTCTGAAAAACAGCTATTTTACAATTTGCACATTTGTTGTACATCCCTTCATGGTCTTTTTGCTTTCCTACATATAATCTCCCTTCTTTCCATATGTATAACCTCTTTCAGCAGTAAAACAAAGTCGCATACTATAAAAGGTCCAATCTTTTAGGACTGAGACGAGCAGGAAATGTTTCACTCAAAGAGTTGTGAATCATTGGAATTCTCCATTCCATAAGATTTTGCATGCTTCCTCAATGAATGTACTTATGGTTGGGAAAGATGAATTTTTGATCTCTGAGGGAATCAAGGGCTTTGGGGAATGGCCCAAAACTGGAATTGAAGCCCAAAACTGGTCATGATTGTACTGAGTGACAGAACAGGCTCGATGGGCCATGTGATCTATTCCTGTCTCTATTTGCAATTGAAAATAGGAATCGGAGGAGGCCATTCATGATAGATTATAGCTGATCATCGACAGCCTTCATCCCATCATTTTTGATCCTTTAGCCCCAGGTCCTATATCCAACTCCCTCTTTAAATCAGATAATGTTATGGCCTTGAATGCTTTCCGTGATAGTGAATTCCACAGGTTGACAACTCTGGGGGTCAAGAAATTTCTCCACATCTAAGTCCTAAGTGATTGACTCTGTATCCTTACATTTTGATCCTTTCTTACATTCTTGCAATGTGCTCTCTGATTTCAGCCTTCTGTGAACCACATAATTGTATTGTTACATTTGCTATCCTTGCAATTCCTGAGGCCCGACTGGAATTGCTACCTAAATCTCCCTTCTTTCCATTCCCCAAGTCACTCCTTAAAAATTTCCACTTTGGCCAAGTTTTTGCTCCCTTTTTTATGACTGACTTGTGTGGCTTGGTGTTAGATTTTGTTTGCTCATACACCTGCAAAGATCCTGAGAATGATTTACTTTTTCAAAGCTGGTGTATATATCCATTTTTGATAGATAAGTGGACTTGAACCCACAACTTCCTAATTCAAAGGAAAAATGCCACCAATCAGCCAAAGCTGACTAATTTAGTTATAAACAGAAAATGCTAGAGAAACTCAGTTTAGATTAGATTAGATTACTTACAGTGTGGAAACAGGCCCTTCGGCCCAACAAGTCCACACCGACCCGCCGAAGCGTAACCCACCCATTCCCCTACATTTACCCCTTTACCTAACACTACAGTGCAATTTAGCATTGCCAATTCACCTGACGTGCACATCTTTGGTCTGGCAGCATTTTGAGGAGAGAAAAACTGAGGCAACATTTCAAGTCCAGTACGACTCTTCTTTGAAGTTCTGAAGTTTTGTTTCTCTCTTCAAGAATACTGGAAAACCTTTCTGCTTTTATTTCAAATTTCTTGCCTTTGCAGTATTCTGATTTATTTGCTTATTTGGATAAAACAGTTGTTCTAAAATGACAGGTGATCTCACTGATTTAAAACAAAAATTACAGGACAGGAACAGGCCATTCGGCCCTCCAAGCCTATGCTGATCCAGATCCTCTATCTAAACCTGTCACCTATTTTCCAAGGATCTGTATCTCTTTGCTCTCTGCCCATTCATGTATCTGTCTAGATACATCTTAAATGATGCTATCATGCCCATCTCTATCGCCTCCGCTGACAACACATTTCAGATACCCACCACCCTCTGCGCAAAGAATTTGCCATGTGTATTTCCCTTAAACTTTTTCCATCTTGAACTCGTGACCCCTAGTAACGGAGTCCCCCACTTTGGGAAAAAGCTTCTTGCTGTCCACCCTGTCTTTACCGCTCATAATTCTGTAGACCTCAACCAGGTCCCCCCTCAACCTCTGTCGTTCAGATCAAAATAATCTTAATCTACTCAACCTCTCTTCATAGCTAGTGCCCTCCATACCAGGCAACGTCCTCTGCACCCTCTACAAAGCATCAACATCCTTTTGGTAATGTGGCGACCAGAATTGTATGCAGTATTCCAAATGTTGCCGAACCAAAGGCTTACACAACTGTAACATGATGTGCCAACACTTGTACTCAATACCCCGTCCAACGGAGGAAAGCATGCCGTATGCCTTCTTCACCACTCTATTGGAATATGGTGACAAACCGGGTAGATACTTAGCATTTCTTGCAAAGAAAAAAAGGCTTCTCAGACTATTACGTCTATCAAGGAAAGTACGGGTATTTTGACTCATGATCATAAAAAGATTAATGCGATCTTTAGAGAATTTTATTCTGAGTTATATAAATCGCAGGATTGTGAAGACAGGACTAGGAGGATGCAGTCATTTTTAAAAAATTTGACCTTTCCGGGCCTAACTCCGGAACAGGTATCGGTCCTAAATGCTCCTCTAACAGTCCAAGAAATACTTGATGCAATTAAGCAACTTCAGAGCGGTAAGACACCGGGCCCAGATGGTTTTCAAGCTGAATTCTATAAAGAATTTACAGAAATATTGGCTGGTCCATTTATGGACATGTATAACTATGCATATACTCAGGGCTGTATCCCACCTTCGCTGAAAGAGGCAACTATCTCTCTTATCCTTAAAAAAGGAAAGGATCCAGAAGATTGTACGTCATACAGACCAATATCCTTGCTAAATGTAGATTTTAAAATCCTTTCTAAAACGTTAGCACTGAGACTAGAAAGGGTACTGCCACATATTATAAAGGAGGATCAGACGGGGTTTATTAAGGGCTGTATATCATCCAATAATATTAGAAGGGTTTTGAATATGATTCAAGTCTGTCATCAGGGAAAGATACCAGGAGTAGTAGTTTCATTAGACGCGGAAAAGGCATTTGATAGGGTTGAATGGTCATATTTGTTTTACACATTGGAAAGGTTTGGCGTTGAACAGGTGTTTACCAAATGGGTCTCAATATTGTATAGTGATCCCAAAGCAATTGTGGTTACCAATGGATTAGGTTCGGATAGCTTCAGTGTGGGTAGGGGCTGCCGTCAGGGATGTCCCCTCTCGCCATTGTTATTTACGCTAATAATTGAATCACTAGCAGAAGCTATACGAACTGATCCTAACATAACGGCCCCGAGGATTGGTACAGGAAAACATAAAATTACCCTTTATGCAGATGATGTCCTTCTATTCCTCAGTAATCCTCTGATGTCCGTACCTCGCCTAATACAAGTTATTAATACATTTAGCGCATTCTCAAGCTATAAAATTAATTTTTCAAAATCGGAGGGTGTGCCAATGGGTGGCCTTGCTATGACACCCCACTTAGTGGACAGATCCTGTTTTCCCTTTCGTTGGTCCCTGCAGGGCTTCTTATATTTAGGCATTTTTATTACTCCAGTATTTGGTCAGTTGTATAAGGCTAATTTTGTGCATTTACTGGAAAGGATAAGGCAGGACCTCCAGCGATGGGGAGACCTTCCAATTTCCTGGTTGGGTAGAATAGCACTAATTAAAATGAATGTCCTGCCCCGTCTCCTATATCCTATGAGAATGCTTCCGGTGATGCTGCTGAGGATGGCTCTATGTAAATTATATGGCTGGCTGGGTTCCTTTATCTGGAATCATAGATGGCCCCTCATTAAGCTGAAGAAGCTACAGCTTCCACAGACAAGGGGAGGATTAGACTTCCCAGATTTTAGGAAATATCAGTTAAGTTCCCTATTAAGTTACATAGCTGATTGGTTCTTGTCTGATCCACAATCAATCTGGTTGGACATCGAGGCCTCTCAAGTAAAATACCCACTTATTAACCTTATATTTTCAGACAAGAGGAAAATCATTACAGATCACTGTAAAAACCCTATAATACTAAACACAATTAAGGCTTGGAATATAATACGGCAAAATGAGGGTAATTCACATAAAACATCCCCCTATGCACCGATAGTGGGAGCATGGGGATTCCAACCGGGATTTACAGATGCCACTTTTAAACTCTGGAGATCCAGGGGTATCTCATGTCTAGGGGACCTATTTAAAGATGGGGTCCTGATGTCAGAAATTCGGATTACCTAATGGAGACCTCTTTCGATACTTCCAAATTCGAGACTATATACAGAAGAAGACTACGATACTAGATAGTCTTTATAAATCAGATAGAGAATGTAGTGTCCTACGACCAGTGGGGGTATCTTCCGTCAGTACTATTTATCATTTACTACATGATGAAGTATCGGGAGATATGGATAATCTGCTTAAAACATGGGATCAGGATTTGGGACTAAAATCTCTATAGAAACATGGAATGATATTTGGGAAAACGCTAGAAGAATTACTATCGGTAACAGAACCCAGGCTATCCAGCTGAAGATACTTCATAGGGCCCATATAGCACCGGTTCGATTGGCAAAATTTAAGGCAGGAGCATCTCCAATGTGTCGCAAATGCAAAATAGAGGTGGGCACTCTTGTACATTGCCTATGGACCTGTTATAAGATCCGTAGATATTGGACTAAAGTAGCAAGTACCCTGACAGAAATTTTAGGAATGGAAATTAAAGTGGACCCTGTATCTCTCCTTTTGGGCTTTTCGAACTTTCCCTCCCTGGACATGTACGGGAAGAGACTATTTTCTATTCTCTCTTTCTGTGCAAGGAAAAATATTTTGGTGAACTGGGTGGCTGAGGGCCCCTCTGGACTTTCAAATTGGCACAGATTAATTATGGAATGTATTCCCCTTGACTTCCTTACAAATATGGTGCACCGAAAGACCGAATTATTTTATAAAATATGGCAGCCCTTCTTGAATTACATAAATACAGATATTTCGGCTATCCTAACAAGGGCTTTTATTTAATTGAGATTACAAACCTGGCTGGTCCGGGGCCCCTTAGGAGAGGAATCCCGCATGAATACGGGTTTTATTACATTTGATGTTAACACATTCCGAGCATGTTAGAGACTTAAATATACACTCTGGTTAGTTGTAGGTTAGATTAGTAGACAGTTGAGTTTTGTTTTTTTTTTCATTTTCGGTATTTTTTTTCTTTTGTTAAATTTTGGCTATTGTATATTTGATTTAATTGTATATCAATGTTTGTATTTGAGAGTTTTGTTTATTTTTGTAAACTTGTAAAAATGTTAAATTTCTAATAAAAATATCTATATAAAAAACCCCACTCTAATGACATGTGTTGTCACCTTCAGGGTACAGTAGACTTGAACACATAGGTCTCTCTGTACAGAGAAAGTGAGGACTGCAGATGCTGGAGATCAGAGCTGAAAAATGTGTTGCGGGAAAAGCGCAGCAGGTCAGGCAGCATCTAAGGAGCAGGAGAATCGATGGTTCGAGCATAAGCCCTTCTTCCTGATGCAAATGTATCATTCGCATTTGCCCAGAATGAACTTCATCTGCCATTTCTCCACCCAACTCCCCAATCTATCTATATTCTACTGCATTCTCTGACAGTCCCCCTCATTATCTGCTCCTCTGCCAATTTTAGTGTCATCTGAAAACTTGCTAATCAGACCACCTATACCTTCCTCCAGATCATTTATGCATATTATAAACAGTGGTCCCAGCACGGATCCCTGTGGATCACCACTTGTCACAGTTCTCCATTTTGAGAAACCCCCTTCCATTACTACTGTCTCTTGTTGCCCAGCCAGTTCTCTATCCATCTAGCTACTACACCCCTGGACTCTATGCAACTTCACATTCTCCATCAGCCTACCATGGGGAACCTTATCAAACGCTTTACTGAAGTCCATCCATATGACATCTACAGCCCTTCCCTCATTAATCAACTTTGTCACTTCCTCAAAGAACTCTATTAAGTTGGTAAGACATGACCTTCCCTGTACAAAACCATAATTAGATAACATCTGGACTGAGATTCTGGTTACGATCTTTTCTGCCTAATTCAGGAGTGTTCAGGCCAACATAGTTGTGCAAACTCCATACAGACAGGGACTGGAAGCTAGAATCAGTGGTTTCAGCTAAGAGAGCTCCATTATCTCTTTTATTTGTAAAACATTCTCCAATATATGTCATTCACTTGACAGTTTAATGTGATAATTTTTGGACTGAATGCAGATGTTAAAAAGTTTGAAGTAGTTATACTATCTGAGCACTAACAGTTTGCCACTGTATCAGTCAATGTATTTTATGCTCTCACCAATTTTAACCTGAGCCTGATGGTCTGGCACAGCCAGGGCTGGCTGGAGGGAAAGGATGATTGGGGCGTTGCCACTAACAAGTGCGGTTTGAGTGAGAGAATTAAGCACAGCTGGTCCAGAGAAAACAACAGAGCCGGCAGTCACCATGAACGTGAGCTCTTGTTTTGATTGGAGAACCTGGAACTGGACAAGAAAAGACACAACGCAGTACAATAAATAACAAGTAATTAGCTTCTAAAAGTTTAATTTCAATAATAGATTTAGAATCTGAAAAGCATGCCTTGATAAAATAATACTTCACAGCACAAATTCTACAGTATGTAACTATGAAATGGCACATAGAATCAGAATCAACCTTTCAGATGGATAGCATTTCTGAACTTAAGAAATAATTGAAGGTAATATTATGAGATATGCGTTGAGGTCATGTATATAGCACTGATCTTTCACACAACAGACTTAAAAAGGAGTATCTTATCATGCCACGTATTCCGAAGGGTTCCAAACCCTGTATAATAACAACCACCATTTTGTGCACAGTAAGAGCCCATTCATCACCGCGAGATTCTGGTGACTAGTGAATTATTTTGATCACAACATTTGGGTGCATTACCAGCTCTTCTTCAAATAACTGCTATTGAATTTCTAAATAGAATTGGAGGAAAAGGATGGTGCTCGATTTGGATAGGGTTTATTCCAATGTTCTGTGCTGTTCTTGGTACAGGTAGTTCTCCTATAATACACGTTCATTAAACAGGATTTGATTGTAATACAACTTGCAAATTGCGGACCTTTTTTTAATAAGGCGAACTCCTGTGATTCCATCCCTGGCACTAGCTGGACAGCAAAACCCAACCTCAGAGTCTTTGTCTGCAAAATACAAATTCAGTGTGTTCAGCTAAAACAGGAATGCAGTCAGCTCTGCAAGCCTTGAAACATAGCTTGAAATTGGGAATTGTAGTCTACATTAAGGAGGAACTTTATTTCAAACTGGGGGAGAATCTTGATGAGAACTGGACTTCCGCATCGGCATCACATGGTCAGCTGGCTTGTGCGCTTTCTGTTGAAGAGCTTCATGAAAGGCACAATGCTGTAATCACTGATCTTCGTGTTAAAGTATTAAATTTACTATATTATTTCATCAAAATATATGATTTAAAGATTTATTTAGAGTGCACTATTATTTGTATTAGGCCAACTACTATTTTTGTTTTGACTTTTCCTGATATTTTTGGTGGTTTGCCCCAACCCTGTTTTTCCAATAGACCGCATTATTTATATTGTGCGATTTTGTAAACATGGTGTTGCATGGGAACACAACTACCGCATTATAGGAGAACAACCTGTATACAAAAGACTTAGACTTGCATTCAGGATAGGGTGAGCATCTTAATTTTTTGATTATTTATTCAAATGCAAACACTTTTGGCAAGGTCACATTTTGATTTTCCTTCTACTCCTTTGGCATAACATCACCTTTCTTTTTGAACCACTGAAATCTATATCAAGGAACTTCTGCAAATTCTGTTAATGGTGTGGTACAGCCTCTCGAAGCACAGAGAGTGAACTGAAAGGCCAGACAAAGAATTTCATACAAAAATGAATACACGCTCAATTTTATAAGTGAAATACCAAAAGATGCTGGGATTAGCAAAGAAATCTAGGTCTTTAAACAGAAAGTTCCCTGCAGAAGCACTGCAAAGCCACAGAAGACTAACTGCATTTAACTTTTGCCTCCAAGTGTTTAAAGCAAAAGAATGAAGATCAATTGATTAAAAAAGTAGTTAAACAATTGTACCATCTACAATTTTGGTTGCTGCAATATAAGAGAACATTAAGACAAAAGTGGTTTCAGCATAAATTCAACAAGATGGGAAACTTGTACCATAAGGAGAATCAAGATACTGGAATGGCTTCCGTGGGAGCAAAGAGAAGACTCAGTAAATTTTGGAAATTATAGAGAACTTCAATAAGAAAGAGCATTTCCTTTGTTTGGAGGATGAGTGACAGAAGTGGTAAATCATTAATAATGTCACTAGCAAAAAAGAGAGGTAAGGAAACATTTCTTTAGTCAAAAGGTTGTTGGAATGTGTGATGTTTTACCAGACGAAGTGGAAGCTATCTTTTGTAAATAAATTAGTTTTGAATTCTACTAAGGAGCAGTAACAGTCCAAATTGTCTTTATCCTTAACTACTACAGTACTGTAGTGTACCTGAAGAAGGAATACTTCTATTTATATTAAGTAGAACAAAACTGTAGAGGCTGAACAGGAAATAATTGTGGAAAATTGGGCAAAAAGTCAAAGCTTTGATTGCATCTACAGAAACTGAAAAATGAATTGCTTTCCTAACTTAACACTGGCATAATTATTAGACAAAAAGAAATTTCAACAGAAAACTCTGAACATTTGAACAATAAGGCCAAGTACAAGTCCCACCTGCTCCAGAGATGTGTTACAACACATAACAAGAGTGAGGGGGCGAGAGTAAATGGGGCACGGCAAGCAGATGTGGAAGTGGGTAGAGCTAGACAGGAGGAGGCACCGAGAGAGAGAAAAAGTAGAGATAGGGGTTGGACAAGGAGGGATAGATAGGAGTGCAAGAGAGAACGAGAATCAATGGAAAGGGGAGAGAGAGGGGGGCATGTCATGGTGAGGTAGCGAAGGATGGGAGAGATGTGAGCTCAAATGGACAATACAGAAATCAGGCAAAGCAAGGACCAGGGCCTGGGAAGACCCTAGGGAGTCAAATACATTTGAGACAGGGTCTACTGAGGTCTGCAGCGATGAGGACCCAGGTACGAGTCAGACAAAATTTTACTTGTCGAGTTCAAAGTTCAAACCAGCTTCACTTCATCCACAATGAACCAGAAAGAAATAGTTAAAAACATACTTTCGCCATCACTTTCTTTGGTAACAGTCAGGGCATGCTGAAGGCATTGTGGGTCAAGCTAAAGCATGAGGACTGCAGTGGTTCAAGACGACAGCTCACCGCCATCTTTTCAAGGGCAATTAGGGTCAGGCAATAAATGCTGGTCAGCCAGCAACACCCAATTCCCACAAATGAATGAAAAAAACAGATATGAGCACTCTTTACTGCGAGAGATGAGCATGTTATTAAAGTTTACTTAAGTGTACAATATGGTTCAAACAATGAACCTGAACTCTAAACTCACATTGTACCAACAATTCCTAAGGTCTAGATGAGATATGTTGTGGCTACCTGAAGTTCCACATGTCGTTTGAAATGTTGACTCAGTATATCCTTAATTGATTGGATCACATCCTGCAGTGTTGTCACCTTGTTGGAGAGCACTGTAGAATAAAATATATGCATTAATGTATCGTTCCTCCATTCAACAACATTCTGTATTCACACTGCAGATGGTACATATGAATGAATAAGATAGGACTGATTACTTTGCCTGAAGTCAACAACTGCAGTCAAAACTTTAGAAAGCTAATCCTCAAAATAAATAACAATAACTCCACAAAATGAAGCATGAAATTTAGTAAAGAGACAAGAGAAAACCAATGCACAACCGTTCAGTTAATAATTTTTTGGCATCTGCAGTATTTACACAGGAAATTATTTTCTAAATAGTATATGATTAACTTAATCAAAAGAATCCAAATGAACAGAAAACAGAATGTTGATACACACCATTTAAACCCTAGGTGTTCATCTCAATAATGGGTCCAGTGCTTCACTTAAACAATTCTGACAATGATACAGCAATGCAAAAAAGTAACCCAATTGAATTTTTGGAAGAACGATTTTTGTTTTTTCCTTGTATTGACTGAAATCTGCTCACACCATCACATTGCTTGTCACTTTACCATCTCATAACATCATCATGAAAACTATCTGCAAGATCTTAGGACAGGACTCCTAAAAGTGAGGGCTGAGATCACAAATGGAGTTGCAAGCTAAAATTTGGGGTTGAGAGGTAACCACGACTGACTCCCAATTCCATGCCTCTCATTGGATCTTCTGCTCCCTGCCCCACTTCCCATCAAGCTGTCATATCAAGGCTCAATATTTGAATTGGGGTCACAATGGGAAATGATTTGGAAAGCACAGAATTTACAAACTCTACCTGGGAGAAAACACTTTTCACACAAGATACATATGTATCAGGAAGTTTACTCATCTAATTTTGCTGACCTAGAAAATGCCAAGTTTGTCCAGCAAAGCATTTAGGGTTTTTGCCCAAACATCGATTTTACTGCTCCTCAGATGCTGCCTGAACTGCTGTGCTTTTCCAGCACCTGTAATCCAGCAAAGCATTTAGTTGTATTTTAAAATGATCTTTCGGAAGTTGTTGTGCCTCGTCATAGTAAATGCTGTAGCTCAAAATACTGCTCTGAAATAATAATCTGCAGCACTGCCACTTGATAGCAGTCCACGCGCCTGAATCGGATTTTAGATACAAGCCAAATTCCAATAGAACATTGTCAAGGCCCATGCTAAATTACAAAACTAAAAGAAACTGTGTTACTGAAAGGGTTATCTTTGATATGATTAGACACTGTAGTGCCATAAATCTGTTCCAGTTATTTCCAGTGGATTGTTAACGTTCGTTAGCAGTACACTTTCCACTTAGAGATAGAAATTTGTGTGGTTCTGGAAAAAAAAGAATTCCTACTTTTGTCAGATCGCGGATTGGTTTCTTCTTTTTTGGTCACAGTACACGCAGTGTAATGTTTAGATATAATGGGTGGAACTGTCCCGGACAGGAAGACGCAGCTTTCCGTATGAGCCCAAACCTAAGTGATACTAGAATCCTAATATCATCCTACGCTCTGCCAGATTTCACCTGTGCTGCACTGAAAATGGGAGAAAACCCGTCCATTGCTGTTGGATAAATGATAACGACGTTCAAAACTGAATTATCTGAACTCAAAGCCAGGACGTTGTTTCCAACACATCAACAACTCTCCAGAGTAACTGAATATGGAGTTTCTTTAATGAAACTAGAGATCTGCAAAGTTTTTGATCAGTTAAACTGAATAGCAACAGCCTTAGCCAAATCAGAGGCTAAGTAGTTTTTCTCTCAGAGGATGCTAACCATTGTTTTGCAGGTGATTGTCAACTTCTTGGAAGTCACTTAGCCTGTCTGGCATTTGACTTACTTTCAGCTACTTACAACCAGACTTGAGAGCATGACAGCAGTTTCTATTGCTCAACTCTGCATATTTGAAGAGGAGCAAAAGAAGCAGCGACCCCGACCACTAACAGTACTGGCAATTTTCTCCTCAGCCAAATGGATTGTCCATTTTCTCTGCACCAAGAAAACAAGCTCCAGCTATGAGGCAGCCCAAAAGAGAGGTCTACAGGAAGAAGAGCAACTCTCTCAACATGTCTAAGCACCAGTGTCTCATAGCTGACCGCTGTAGCCTCCAGGAATATTTCCTACTCAATGGAGTACATTGGTGTGTATCTTCAATAGCTGATAAGATGGTTGTCAAAACAGGCTAGTTCACGACCCCACCCACTACAACGCGCAGATCATTGCCTCTCACAAAGCTGTGTGCTTCCATCTGCAAGAGAAGTTTGGGTGTTCATATTGGCTTATTGCCCTTCCTTTCTCTCCATACATATGCGAAAAGTGACTGAGGCGAAGATGCAAGATGGCAAAAGGCTGAAAGATGATTGGCTGCTCTGATGGAAATGTGTAGTGAGAGAAGAGTAATTGCAGCTGCAAGACATATTCTCCTGAGGAATTCTTGTGAGACTATGTTGGAAAACACAACACTGCTGGATTCGACATCTGAAACTAACTTCTAATGCAGTCTTGAAGTCTTAGATCGTCTTAGTTTACTGTCCCAATATTGTAGGGACCATATTTCTTCTGTTGTGATAGGTCAGTTCCATCTACAGATGCTTGGTTGCAACTGATTATCTCTTCCTCCAGTCAGAATCATACAGCATGAAACAGACCCTTAGGTCCAACCAGTTCAAGCTGAACATAATCCCAAACTAAGCCAGTCCCACCTGCCTGCTCCTCGCCCACTTCCCTCTAAATCTTTCCTATTCATGTATCTATCCAAATGTCTTATTAACATTGTAACTGTACCTATATTGACCACTTCTTCAGAAAGTTTATTCCACACACGAATCCCTACGTGTAAAACATTTGCCTGTCTTTTTAAAATTTCTCTCCTCTCACCTTAAAAATGTGCCCCATAGTCTTGAAATCCCTCATCCTAGGGAAAAGACGAATACCGTTAACTCTATCTATATCTCTCAATATTTTAGAAACTTCTAGCAGATCACGTCTCAACCTTAAATGCTCCAGTGAAACAAGTCCCAGCATATCCAGCCTTCCTTTGTAATGCAAACCTTCCATACCTGGCAACATTCTGGTAAATTTCTTCTTAACCCTCTCCGACTTGATGATATCTTCCCAATAACTGGGCGAACAGAACTGGACACTGTATTCCAGAAGAGGCCTCAATTAACAATCACTGACATGAGTCACAAACGGGGAAGATGATGCATGGTAGGAAATCCTGGGTCAAGCTATGTTTTCATGAAAAACGAGCAGGCAAAGACACACAATGGTTCATTCGTAATGCAGTGACCAAGCACATATCCAATCCAAAACATCCCACACCTTCGGATAGGCACTGCAAAGATTCACTCTTTTCTTTTTGATATGACAATCGCTTTAACGGATGGAAAAGCCTATATCCTGAATAAAGTAAGCATCACAAAGATGCTTATTTCTTTATACATTTATTACATGGTCCATTCCTGAAACTGGCATGTCAGAATGAGAAGAACCTATTTGTTTACAATTGGCTAGAAAGCTATCAATTAATCAATCATGAAAAAAAAATCACTGAATAAAGTCCAGTTCATCGATACAACAGGCAACTTTCTTTTTCTGAATTTTAAGACCGGGTTCAGGC
The DNA here is from genome assembly GCF_037043375.1 of Chiloscyllium plagiosum. Lineage (NCBI taxonomy): Eukaryota > Metazoa > Chordata > Chondrichthyes > Orectolobiformes > Hemiscylliidae > Chiloscyllium > Chiloscyllium plagiosum. Next base: position 66,728,911 of record NW_028270157.1, read on the forward strand.
AATAGTTGTCTGAAGAATTCACCAGACATTTGATTGAATCTACCAGGCCCTGTTACATATTGTACAAAGACCTTAGTTTGATTCCTGAAAGAGCACTCAATGCAAAAAAAATTTCAGGAAAGCACAATCTTATAGCACTTTTTATTAAACAGCTATCAATATAATTAATCACTTTATATGCAGCTGCAAAGTGAATAAAGTGAGTAACCGAGAAAACAAGATTGGTAGAAATTTAAGTGCTGTACTTCATCAGGAACATAGGAACAGGAATAGACCAGTCAGCCTGCACCTTTCAATGTGATCATGGCTGCCTACATTTAATATATTTTATACATCCCAGCTCCATGACCTGATACACTATTGCTAATTAGAAATATATCAGTCTCTCCGTTAACCACATTCCAAGACTGATCTTCCACAGCCCTTGGTACCCAATTCTTTGGTAAAGAATTTCAAATGAGTTAAAAACAATTGCATCTCAGATCTAAAAGGCACCCCTTATTTTCAAATTTTGTCCCAGGATTTTAGATTTCCCAATGATTTCCCAATGATTTCCCAATGATTTTACTTGCATCTACCTGTCTGGCCCTTTATGTATTTTGTAATTTCAACAAGATCACCTCTTATTCTTTTGAGACTCTAGCAAAAACAGGCCTTATTTGGCCAATTGTTCTTCCTAGATAAAGAGATTAAAATATTATCCAATACAATGCAAGTAAAGATTCACTACTCCTGAAATTCAAGTTCTTGAATATTGGTGAATATTCCATTAGCCTTCCTAACAGTTTACTGCCCGTGTATGTTACCCTTTAGTGACAATTCAACAAGAACATCTCGGTCCTTTTGTACATCTACACTTTCCAGCCTCTTACCACTTAATAAATATTCTGCACTTCTATTCCTTCTACTAAAGTGGAAAACTTCAGTTTTCCGCATTCCATTCCATCTGCCAAACTCTTGCCCATTCATTAAGCCACTCAAAATCTCCTGAAGTTTCTTTACAACTTTTTTTACAACACACATTCCCACTTAATATTCCCAAATTTGCAAATTATGGAAAACTATTTTTGATCCCATCTCAAATCACTGAATATATATATGAACACCAGGACACAGTCTGCACACGTAAGTGAAATAACTCTTCAGAGGCTAGCATCCCATCACCAATCACCCTTCCTTCACAAATAATTTGACATTAACATCGTCTCTCACTGAGAGAGACATTCAGGGGCTTGATATCCCTGACAGTCATCCTTTATGTCAGCCAAGTCTCCCTGACTGAGGCTGTTAATTTCGTCCAATCAGTGAACTTGTATTGCATGAGGTCCAGTTGGTTGACCTCATTACAATCATTACATCCCTCCCCTGACACAGAGTGGCCCAATTCCACAGAGAGGCTCCTGGGGCTTTTTTAAGACTAGGTCAGGTTCCTCCAACACGGAATCAAACACAGGGGACGCGTAATGAAGTGGAGCTCGCCTCTTGCGTCTGGAGCACTTGGTAGACCTTCATACTTCTTGTTGGATGCAGAACCTTCAAGATGGCTACTTCGGTCATGTCCATCACTGACTCAGAAGATTTGACAATGTCTGATGGAGAGGCTGAATCAATGAGTTCTAGAAGTATTGCCAAAAGTTCTGAAGGGTAAGGCAGATTTTGCTACTAAACAGTCTGCGAATTTGCACCTTTCAAATTGTTCACATGTTTATTCAAGACTGTCGAACCTATCCAAAAAGTCACTGATCTTGATCTTGCGTCGATCATACCTCTTACACACGTGGAACCATTTCCACAATTCTTGCATCAAACTTTGTCCCCTGTACCAAAATTTCTTGCTTACTTGGTGGAGTCTTGGGTTCAGCATTGGATGTCTACCCATTAGCAACTCTGACGGTGCTATCCCCATAGTTGAAGTGGGGTGGTCCTATAATCAAACAAGAACCATGACAACTTGGTATCTAGTGAGGCTATATAGGTTGTTCTGAACTGCAGCCTTCAAAGTTTGGACCATTCTTTCTGCCAGGCCATGAGATAATGGGTGATATGGAACTGCCCTAAAATGTCAAATATCATTCTATTTTAAGAAGTGACTGAAGTCCCTGCTGGCCATTATCTGTGATCAACATTGCTGTGACTACCTACGTCACAAAAAGATGCGCGTAATTTTTCTATCGTCACTCTGATGTTTGATGAATAGACTCTATGGACATCCAACCACTATCGGTGGGCATCTATAATAAGTAAAAACACTGAACATTTGAAAGGACTTGCACAGTCAACATACTACTGAGTCTAAGGTTTACCCAGCCATTCCCATGGATGTGGGGAAGCTGCTGGCAGTAACCTTTGTTGACACTCTGGGCATTATCCCACCAACACAGTTATGTTTGCATCCAAGCACAGCTACCTGGTACAATGCCTCAGTAATATCTTCAGTTTGGAGACCCCTGGATGGCCTTGGTGGAATTCAGCCAGTATTTGACCAGGACAATTACTCTTGCTGCCCATAACAATATGCTATCCTCGACTGTGAGCTAGTCTCTCCGGGTCCAAAAAGGTTTTAATCCTTGCTATGATTGACGTTTGGTTTCCCCCATTAATACCAACTGTTTCAATTTGGAAAGAATTGGATCTTTCTAAGTCTAAAGTCTGATATTGGTGGCTGTGACTAATAGAATGTTGTGAGGATTCAATGTCATGACAGGCTCTTCCATTAAGGGGTACCAGTGGTGATCTCTGCTAATGGAAAGTTGCTCAATTCATCCACGTTTGTCACTTAGCCTCCTGAACATTGTTCTAATTTGTAATTATAAGCACTAAATATCAAAGACCACTGCTGAATATGGCCCAGAGCTATGGGAGGCACTGCCTTATCCTCTTTAAGCAGGCCAAGTAGGGATTCGTGGTCTGTGATGATCATAAATTTTCACCCTTAATAGTATCAGTGGAACTTTCTGACTCCAAATATGACCGACAATCTTTCTTTCTCTATGTGTGAATTTATGCCCTGCATTAGCCGAAGCCCTAGATGCGTAAGCTATTAGATGTTTTTCGCCAGTGGGCCAATTATGAAGGAATACCACTCCAGTGCCAAAGAGGGAGGCATTACACATCGATATAGATCATAGTGTGCCAACATGTTAAAGGATGATAGCTGTTTCTTTATTTCATTGAATGCTTGGGCCAGTCTATTAGAACATTTCCAAGGCTGATCCTTTTTATGCAGATGATGCAATGGTGCTAGGATGGATGCCAGGTTATGTATGAACTTTCCATAATAATTTACCATATCTAGAAATGACCTAAGCTCCTGGGCAGGCATGGGGGCTGAGCTATCTTTGATTACCTTCAATTTACCTTCCAACAGCATTAACCTGGTCTTGTGGACTCTATAGCCCAAGTCAATCATTTGGGTGGAGCAGCACCATACATTTTTCCTTCCCAGACATATACCTGCTTTGGAAAAATGACAGAGATTCATTTCAAAGTTCTCGAAGTGCTCCTTATTAGTGTTCCTTTATCAGGACATCATCTAAATAAATGGCGATCCGAGGTAGACCTTGCAAAATGTTCTCCATCATCCGCTGAAAAATTGAACAGGCTGACAATATGCTGAATGGCAGTCTTGTATATTGATACAAGCCCTTGTGGATATTATGGTGCTGGAAAAGGAGAGCAGTTGGGAGTTTCCAAGGAGCAGGAGAATCGAAGTTTTGGGCATAAGCCCTTCATCAGGAATGAGGCTTGTGGGATGGGGAGCTGAGAGATAAATGGGAAGGAGGTGGGGCTGGGGGGTGCGGGGAAGGTAGCTGGGAATGTGATAGGTAGATGAAGATGCGGGTGGAGGTGATAGATCAGAAGAGAGGGTGGAGTAGATGGATAGGAAGGAAGGAAACCGGTCAAGAGAGCAGTACCAAGTTGGAGGCTTGGGATGAGGAAAATGTTGGGGGCGGGGGGGTAGGGGGAAGAGGGGAAATGAGAAACTGCTGAAATTATCCCATACAGTTGCAGGATCCTAAGGCGGAAAATGAGGCGTTCTTCCTCCAGGCATCAGGTGGTAAGGGTTAGGCGATGGAGACAGCCCATGACCTGCACGCCCTTGGTGGAGTAGAAGGAGGTGTTCAGCCTCGGGGCTGTGGGGTTGATTGGTGCAAGTATCCCAGAGATGTTCTCTGAAATAATCCAAACGTTGGCATCCTGTCTCTCCGATGTAGAGGAGGTAACATCGGATGCAACGGATACAGTAGATACCGTGCGTGGAAGTACAGGTATATTTCTGTCGGATGTGGCAAGATTCTTTGGGACCTTGGACAAAGGTAAGCAGTGGGGAGGTTTGGGCACAGGTTGTGCACTTCGTGTGGTGGCGGGGAAAGATGCTGGAGGAGGGGGGTAGGCTGGTGGGGGAGATGGATCTGACAAAGGAGTCGAGGAGGGAATGGTCTCTCCGGAATGCAGATAGAGGTGGGGAGAGAAATATATCCCTGGTGGTGGGGTCTGTTTGCAGGTGGTGGAAGTGGCGGAGGATGATGTAATGTTTGTGGCAGCTGGTGGAATGGACTGGAGGTTCGGTCTCTGTTGCAATTGGAGGGGTGGGGTTCAAGGATGGAGGAGCGGGAAGTGGAGGAGATGCACTGGAGGGCATCGTCGACCATGTGGGAGGGGCAAGTGCAGTCTTTGGAGGTGGCCATCTGGGATGTTCTATCGTGGTTTTGGTCCTCCTGGGAGCAGATCAGGGGAGGAATTGGGAATAAGGGATAGCATTTTTACAGGAGGTAGAGTGGGAGGAGGTGTAGTGCAGGTAGCTGTTGGAATCGGTGGGATTTTAGTAACGTCCGTGTTAAGTTGGTCGCCGGAGATGGAGATGGGGAGGGAAATGTCTGAGATGGTCCAGGTGAATGGTACTGGTGAAGTTGATGAACCTTTCAACCTCCTCGTGGGAGCACAAGGTAGCACAGATACAGTCATCAATGTAGTGGAGGAAAAGGTGGAGAGCGGTGGTGGTGTTACTGAGGAAGATGGACTGTTCCACATACTCAGTGAACAGGCAGGCATAGCAGAACTAGTTGCCTTTCACAAGACTGGAATTGATGTTGTACCATTAATCTGCAAAAGGTTCCACAGTGTAGGTTCGCAGCCAAGCTGAAGTCTTGCACAAACTTAAGGGCTGGAGTCTAGAGCAAATTTAATTAAAAACTGGTTCAGTGATCACTGACACAGCCGCATTAGTATTGACCTCCATTTTAAGCACTTAACCAAACTTTTATCTTGATCAGTTCTGATTTCAATGTCACTAAACAAGTTAGCTGTTCCAAACCAGATGCAAGTCAAGTTTCCAGTATATGAACTCTCCTTGAAGCCGTCCTGAATACAGGTTCACGAACTATCGTACCGCATTTAACTCTAGTAGGACTCTGTTGCTGTCCTAAATCTGCATATCTACAATTACAATGTCTTACTGGGCAGGATCCTGAAGAAAATTGTAGCCATTTGGCCGAGACTAGGCTTAGTTTTGAGGTTTTGCTGTCGGCTGACCTAAAATTACGTGGGTAAAACAATGACTGCAGATGCTGGAAACCAGATTCTGGATTAGTGGTGCTGGAAGAGCACAGCAGTTCAGGCAGCTTCCGAGGAGCAGTAAAATCGACGTTTCAGGCAAAAGCCCTTCATCAGGAATAAAGGCAGAGAGCCTGAAGGGTGGAAAGATAAGCTAGAGGGGGGTGGAGAGAAAGTAGCATAGAGTACAATAGGTGAGTGGAGGGGGGGATGAAGGTGATAGGTCAGGGAGGAGGATGGAGTGTATAGGGGGAAAAGAAGATAGGCAGGTAGGACAAGTCATGGGGACAGTACTGAGCTGGAAGTTTGGAACTAGGGTGAGGTGGGGTAAGGGGAAAATGAGGAAACTGTTGAAGTCCACATTGATGCCCTGGGGTTGAAGTGTTCCAAGGCGGAAGATGAGGCGTTCTTCCTCCAGGCATCTGGTGGTGAGGGAGCGGTGGTGAAGGAGGCCCAGGACCTCCATGTCCTCGGCAGAGTGGGAGGGGAAGTTCAAATGTTGGGCCACGGGGCGGTGTGGTTGATTGGTGCGTGGGGTCCCGGAGATGTTCCCTAAAGCGCTCTGCTAGGAGACGCCCAGTCTCCCCAATGTAGAAGAGACCTCATCGGGAGCAACAGATACAATAAATGATATTGGTGGATGTGCAGGTAAATCTTTGATGGATGTGGAAGGCTCCTTTAGGGCCTTGGATGGAGGTGAGGGAGGAGGTGTGGGCGCAGGTTTTCCAATTCCTACAGTGGCAGGGGAAGGTGCCAGGATGGGAGGGTGGGTTGAAGGGGGGCGTGGACCTGACCAGGTAGTCACAGAGGGAACGGTCTTTGCGGAAGGCGGAAAGGGGTGGGGAGGGAAATATATCCCTGTCGGTGGGGTCTTTTTGGAGGTGACCTAGAATTACTTTTATCAGGATATTTCTTGAGTGAAAAAGTGTGCTGATGTAAAAGCACAGCCGGTCAGGCCACATCCGAGGTGCAGGAGAATTGACATTTTGGGCATAAGCCCTTATCAGGAATGAATAATCATGAAACGTCGATTCTCCTGCTCCTCGGATGCTGCCTGACCGGCTGTGCTTTTCCAGCACCACACTTTTTGACTCTGATCTCCAGCACCCACAGTCCTCACTTTCTTATATTTCCTGAGTAAGGCTATGCAATTACCTGTGTTAAAGTAAAGCTTGTCAAGCTCAGGCAGACCGGTGAGGGTGTCCAAAACCATTGGAATATCTTGCTACTCTCATGCTTTAACTGCCACATTTTCTAATGATAAAGCCAGTTGTAGCACTAGTTTAAAGTCCATTGAGCTTCAGCCAGTGTTTCTGCATATTCATATCATTAATCCTGCATACTAGATGGTCTCTAAACATCTCTGAAGGTTTAAAGCAAATTCACACGCTTCTGTTAGTCATCTTAAGTTAGTCAAAAACCCTGATACGAATTTTCCTGGTTCTTGAATTGTTGAGTAAAAATGACAATGTCTCAGAGTTAAAGGAGGCTTGAGTCATAATATTCCTTAACTATGTCAATCAATTCTTGATAGGTTGTAGTACCTGGTGCCTCAGGAAAGGTTAGGGCTCTTAATGACAGAAAAAGCTGCAGCTCCACAGGCGGTCAGGAGAATCATTCTTTCTTTCATCTGCAACAATATCATTTGCCCTGGAAATATAACTTTTTATTTACATACAGGGCTTAGTCCTTGACGGTAAGGTCAAATGAGTGAAGCTTCTCTAACAGTGGCATAGTCTTTGACAATAGAAGTGCCTCTAACTAATGCAGGCATTCAGGGGCTTAATATCCTCAAAATTTAACTTTTTATGTCAGCCAGGTCTCCTTGTTTGGGGCTGTTAATCTGGTCCAATCGGGGAACTTATATTCTATGATGCTCAGGTGGTGGACCACGTTACAATTACTAAAATGAGAATGCCTACATTTATTCCTATACTGTTCTTCCTCATAGTTTTTAGCAAAATGAAAAAGTTGTTTGCCAAGTATTCTTCTGTATAATACTTTTAAGTCAGTTTGAAAAAAAAATGGCACAACTGAGACTTAAATAAGACGATCATTTGATCAATGCACATGGTCACAGAAAGAATGAATGATATTAGAATATGGACCTAAACAAGAAGGTCACAGAGATCAAACATGATTGCATGTGTAATCCGAATGCCAATAACAAAACTATATTGACCAGAAGAACCAGAGAAAGTAGAAACAAGCTAAATCAAAGATCTATTTCTCCTGCAGTTGCATGCATAAGGAAGTTCACAAATTTGAGACTGGAGGGAAAAAGGAAAGGTAAGCCCCATGCTCCTAAGGTATAGAATCTGAAAAAAGCTGGTAATGCAGACAGATGGAACTGTATGAAGGGAATCACACAGCCAATCTTCACTTTTGAGGAAATTCTGATTTTTCACAGGTCTGTTTTGTTTACAATGTTGCTTACATAGCTACAAATCCAACAGCAAAATTTTGCCAGAATTATAACAACAGCCTTTAAATTAGCTTTGTTAGATCTTTTTGGGCCTATATTTCAATCAATTAACATGCTGGTGCGCTCATTTGAACCAAACAGAATACAGTTATATACATTCAAATTCATGCATGAATACATAATTTCACAAAATTTCAATATTTACTGTTTGCGACTGGATTATGCAGTTATCGTAACTTCACGTTATTGGGATCAAATTAAGTAACCCCAAATTCCAGCATGTGAATCACAATATGCAAATAATCCATACACTTGCAAAAAGTATAGGCAGGCATGTCACGTTTATGCTATCTGCCAATTAGCACACATGAACAGGGGCACCAAAAGTGCTGGGTTCTCAAATATATTGACAGTCCATCAACATGACTTGGGGGATGAACAACTTTGTTAACAAATTTGTTAATGAAACAACAGGAGCAGAGCAAATTGTGAGGAAGTTACAAAGAGTCTATAAAAGGATAGAGGTAGGTTAAACAACGGGTCAAAAACTTGACAGAAGGACTATCATTTGAGAAGTTACATGGGATTGCCAATTTTGGCCAGAACAGAAAAGTAAAATATTATTTAAAGACAGAGAAACTACAGAACACTGAGACTTCAAAGTCCTCGTACATGAATTACGAAATATCATCATGCAGGTACACTGAGTAATCAAAAAGGCGATGGAACAATGAACCTTCATTGTAAAGAATTGGAATATAGAAGTAGCTAAGTCTTGCTACAATTGTAAAGGGCATTAGTAAGACCACACCTATAGTACTGGGTACAGTGTCAATCCGAACTTAAGTAGGGCCACCGCTCCGTTGCATTGGAAAAAGCTCATAAATGGCTCAGTAGGCTAATCCTAGGAAGTGATGATTTTACTTGGAGGAATATTTGTGCAGGTTGGGCCTATGCTTACTGGAGTTTGGAAGAATGGGAAGAGATCTTATTGATCCATAAAATTCTGAGGATGCTTACCTCAAAGGAATCTAGAACTAGGGGGACATTATTTCTTTCAAAAGGGGTCTCCAATTTAAGAGAGAAATGAGGAGTAGTTTCTCCTCCCAGAAGATTGTTACTGTTTCCCAGTGAATAGGGCAGGTTGGGTTATTGAATATTTCAAGGCTAAGTCAAACAAATCTTTGCCTCCTCAGCGAATTAAGATAGGTAGGAAAATGGGCAACAATAAGATCGGCCTTGAACTTACTGAATTGCTGCAACAGGCTTGCGTAACTGAGTGGCCTGTTTCTACTGATATTTACATTTTATTTCCTAACACCTTTACAGTTTAAAGTTAACCTGAACTTCCAAAAGGATATGATAGCTGCAGCAGGTGGCTTTGAGTCTGTGTAATATTAACGTATTCAGGAAAACAGTGACAAATGCAAATGAGAAAGGCAGTGAGCAAAAAAGGTGGTCTGCAAACCAGGGCATGGAGCAAAGGTGGCACAGAGGCAAGCTTATGCTGGAGCAATATCAGGCACAGCTCCACTGCAGAAAATTTAGAGGTGAATCAGGATTGCAGTTACAAATAGGACAGCCTTCTTTCCCATTAGACAGAATTTTTTTCACCCTATGTTGATCTTTTGATGCTTCTCAGGAGATCCACTATTCAAAAGAAGGAGTCTCCAATTTAAGAGAGAAATGAGGAGTAGTTTCTCCTCCCAGAAGATTGTTACTGTGAATAGGGCAGGTTGGGTTATTGAATATTTCAAGGCTAAGTCAAACAAATCTTTGCTTGAAGAAAACAGTTGACTGAGGAGGTGTTCAACACATTGGCTTTTACTTTCTGTAAGCCTTCTTCTCAGCTAAGTGAGCTTTTTGTTTCTGCTTGCCCCTTCCAAACAGTCAGACTCCAGGGTTCACACCCTGCCAAGTTTCAAGCACCTATTAAAGCTGATATCATGACAGGTCAGCACCTTAACAGTTGGGATGCTTTCTGACTAGAGCAATGTTTGACCTAGTGGGGCACAACATTCCCCCCACCATCGTCCCACCCCAACCCTATGCCAATCAAGTTGTGATAATTGGATATAACTGCTTTCTCTCATTTTGTGTTAGACTGTGGAATAATTTCATTAACAGTCTCTAGAGAATAATAGAAAATCGTTGCTGCAGAATTTCAAAATCAGATTTCAGTTGACGTTGAAATTGCTGGTGAGACTCTCAGATTTATTACAATCCAAAAACAATGCCCAAATCAGGCTGGAAGTGTCACAGAGAAACTCTGAGGGGAGAAGGAGAACCTTATCACAAGAAAGCAACAGAATCCATCCAGTTAATAAAGTATAAAAACACAAAAGACACGTGTGCCAAGTCAGCACAAAGAGTAGGCTAGACAGCACATACAAAGATTCATTGCTGTGGAACAAAGAAACCTCATAGGCACAAGTAATACCCAGCTATTAAAACAAAGCCACAGTACCTTTAAAACTACAGGTCATTTCCAGATCAACAAAAGACAGACACATTAATAGAGGAATACAAAACTAAATGCCTACTCAGCAAAGAAATACAATATGCAGTGGGTGGATGATGGAAATCTGAAAGGAACTCAGCAGCTCTGGCAGTGGAGCATTTAAATAAAGTCAGTATTTTCATTTCCAATTTCATCTGGAAAAGTACAGGAAATATAACTGGAATGAAATTCCAGAACACCGATCTGATATGGCTACTATACTAATAGTGTATGTAAACTGAGCCTATTCAATCCTTCATATGACATACTGAAATTAAAACTTAATTACAACAGTATACATGTGCAGTTCGTGAATTTAATCAGAATCATTCTACTCTATGTAACTTTAAATTGTTATCAAGCTGCAGAGAGTAGTATGAGTGACCTGAGCCCTAAATTATAGATCAAAGAGCATAGCTTGTGATCAAGCTTCCAAGGTCTGTCTTTTGGCAGATTTATTAGAATATCTTTATAGCTCCAAGATAATTTTGTTTGCTTATTGGAGTAGACAGAAAATTCTAAACCAAAGGAGTTGATTTAAAAAACAAGACTGAAGTTGATCAGGATTATTTCTAACTTTGTCAAGACAACTTTTTGAAAGAATTTGGAGGTCCTTAAAATATAATTTTAACCATCCCCTGCTTAGAGATTGATGCGCTTCCTTTGCGGTTCACTGTAAATCTATGGTTACTGGAATAAATAAAGTACATTTTTCACATGGATACAAATCTTAGTGTTGAATTAGTTTTGTACAATCTAATAAAAAAACATTAAAATTATATTTGCTTTATATTAATTAAGCAACTTACTTCAAGATGCACAAAACTTCATCTAGGTTTAACAGTACATCCAAACCCAAAAGTGTTAAACTGAAATATCTACTTACTTGCTGTCACAAGGTAGGAATTAAGATCATTAACATCACACACAAAATTCTGAGCTGTTGAAGAAGCTACGGTTCTGGTAGTTGTGGGGTAAGTGGGTTTCAAAGTTGTACTGCTGATAGCCTGCATTGTGCTGCTACTGTAAGGGGTAGCTGTGGCATTACCGATTTGGGTTTTGGTGACTGGTACAGTCAAAATTGTCATAAGAGTTGGATCCGAAGAGTTTCTAACTGGTGGAGGTGATGGAGTCAGTAGGAATGAAGTAGCAATCAAAACTGTCTCTGTAGATGATGGTAAAACATTGGGAAAAGTATGCAGCAGGGTTGAAGTGGAAGAATAGGGAAGATCAACAGTGGAACTTGGAGTATCTATTGTGATTGCAACTGTGGAAGCCAGAAAATTTGAACTGGTGAGAGTGCTCCTCTCTGTGAAACTTGATTCAAAAACAGATGGCATTAACGTGGGTTGCATTACTTCACCTGAAGGTGACAGTGACTCAAAAGAAGGCGTCATTTCTGAAATACTATGAGAATAGGCAGTGATGAATGAAGATTCAAGATCTACCGCAAGATTTGTATGGTTAGTAGATGTTGCCAATATATTCAATGTGGAGTGTTCTGGCTTTAGAAAAGATGATTCCAGATTTGAAGAACTCAACAAATTTTCAAGATATGTTGTCTCAAACGCAGAAAAACCTTCTGGATAGGATTCAAATAAATTTGAGTATTCTGTTACTGAAACAATACTCGCTTCTGTTGAGAAAATACTTATTAATGAAGAAACCAAATCCAGAGATGGTTCCAGGATGCTGGTCAGTTCAAAGGATTCACTTGCTAAGAATTCTGGTAAATGCGTAGCCACGATTGAGGGGTAACTTGCATTTTTGTTCTGAGGTAAAGTTGATTTTAAATGCTCACTAGCTACACTGAATTCATCAACTGTAGGTGCAAATGCAAAGGTTTCTTCCATCAGCAGTGAAGGACTAACTGTGCTAATATCAAAATTATCCTCAAAAGATGAACGCAATACTTGATTTGATGGATAGATAGTTGTAGAGGTGGTGGCATAGTACGGTAAGACTGTCAGTGATGGCACAGATGAAGTTCTTAATTTTGAAGAAACCGTTGGAACTGAAAAGTGGGTATTGTAGGCTTCAGAGTCTAGCAGTTCTGAACCAAATGAATCAAAGACTAAACTGGATGCCAGGACAAATGCAGCAGTGTTTGACAAACTGAAAGGCATAATTTCAAGATCATCACCAGATCCAAAATCGTTAATAAATGACTGTGTGTGAAGTAATTTAGATGGAGAAAGTAAAACTCCATGTGGAGAGGGGGATGTATATATGTGAGTGGAAAGCAACGGCACATTAAACTCTGTCAGTATCACTCCATCCGCTACTGCATTATTGTCAACTAAAGCAGCATCTGTAGATACTAACAGTTGAGGTAAGTCAGATCTTGAACATGCTTCAGAAACCAGCTCTGATGTTAAACTAGCTTTGATTGGAGTTTTAACATGATGAACCAGAGATTCTAAAGTGATCTTAAACTCTCTTTTGCTACTGAGGAATGCAACATTATTTGAGGTTGAAGAAATCTCATTTTCCTGAGTGAAATCTTCCATATGATGAGAAAAAATGGCCTCTGTTCTATAAGATGCATCATCAATGTGACTCAGCAAGTCTGTTTCACTGTACTCCATGAAGTCCAAATTTGCCATTGTTTTACTTATGGCAGGTTGGAAAGCACGACTGACTGCGATTGACGAGAATAAAGTGGTTACAGGTTCAAATGACAGTTTGCTCGATGGCAGAATAGATATGTCCGAAACTATTCTAAAAGATAACGGATAAACCAAGATGGAATTTGAAAGATGCAATGAGATCTGTGGTTCTGATGACTGCCTGGTGGCACTGTTTTTCAGAAAACTAAATGGAATTACTGGTGATGACAATGTTGGCGTAAGCAAATACAGTGATGTAATTAGTTGGTATTCTTCAGTCACCATTGTCACTAATTCTGATGAAGCAGTGACTTGTGAATTATAAATGGTTGAAGATTCTTGAGAATCAGACAACACAAGCTTTCCTGACCAAGTTTGATTTTTGACTTGCGTCAAGGTTTCTTCAGAGTTTAGTTGGATTCCTGCTTTTAGGTCCAAACTTGACTGCAAGGCTGATTCCACAGCAGTAGTGCTTATTTTGGATTCCTGATTTTGCTTTGTTAAGGCGGATTCCAGTGTGTCATTTATGTCCAGATTTTGCTCGTGTGTCCTGCCTGACAATACTGCATCATCTAAAAAGTGTTCACCTGCAAGAGAACAGAAAACAATTATTAAACATATTTCAAGGAGGTATGAAACAGTCAACATGCAAAGCATATTAGAATAAGCTTGTTTTAATAATCGCTGAAATTTTCAGTAAGAAATTTGCACAATAATGGTCTGGATAGCTCAATGCAAACATTCACTTCCTCATTTCATGAGTTAGTGTACAAATTCAACAGTGTTAAGTAATTCAAAACATGTGTAAGCACAATAATTTTCAAGTCACAAACACAAATTAAAATGGTTGAGCAATTTCAAATTTTGCACTGTTGTGCTGAGATCGACCAGCAAGGGCCATTCCTGGTCGCAGACAAGATCTTCGCAGTCATGATTGCAAAAATGCCAACCAGCAGTACAGAACAAAGGTTCAAATACAATCCAAGCATCAGAATCACCTTGTGGGGCTCTCTCAATCAACATCAGCATCGGTTTTGCAGTCTTGATAATCATTCCCACTGTAATGCAGGTGTTATATGTTACATAAGAGAATCATTTACAAAAACAAAAAAAAAACAACAATACTCAGACAATTGATCATTACTGAATTTTTCCACTTAGGAGGGCTTATAGTAATTCACTGGTCATGGAATTAAACAAAGAAAGATGACAATAAAATCCACATTCATGTAGTGCCTTTGACCAAGGACATTTCTCTGAAATGTAACCAAACAGAACTTAATGATGAGCCACAAAATAAGGTAAGTCCATGAACTGCAAAGATTCGGAGGGATATGGACCAAATGCAAGCGGGTGGGACTAGTTTAGTTTGGGATTAAGGTCAGCATGAACTAGTTGGACCAAAGGTTCTGATTCCGTGATGTATGATTCTATAACAGCTTGGATTTGAAGTCAGCAGTAAAGCAGTGGCATTCATCAGTAACCACACTGAGAAATATGAACCTACTTTATTTGTTAGCTGTGTAAGGATTCAACATCCTCTCCCAAATGGTCCATTGACAAGAGCAAAGATGTCTTGCAGTGAACACAAGAACATGAGAAATAGGAATAGGAGTAGGCTACTCAACCCTTGGAGTTTCATCTGACTGAGTTCCTACTTAAATACTGCACCATCCTCTTATCACTTGTTTTTAATACGTAGATATCTATCACACTCAGTCTTGAACATCATCAACAACTCCTCAATCCTCTGTGCAAAAAATTCCAAAGATTCATCATCCTGAATTCACAAATTTCCCTTCATCTGTCCTAAACTGTCTGCCTCTTATTCGTCAACGATGTCCTCTAGTTCTAAACAGAATCAGGGTAAACATTCTTTCTGCATTCACCCAATTGATTATTGCAAAAATGATACATGTCTCGCAGCCCTCTACTCCATCTACTCCAGCAGCCCTCCACTTTATCCGCTCCAACCCTAGCCTCACCATTAAACCTGATGACAAGGATGGCACAGTAGTAGTGTGGTGCACCGACCTCTACACTGCTGAAGCCAGGTGCCAATTCGCAGACATCTTCTCCTAGTGCCCCCCTCAACCACAACCTCACCTCCCATCACCAAACCATCATCTCCCAGACCACCCGCAACATCACCTCTGGGGATCTCCTATCCACAGCCTCCAACCTCATTGTCCGTGAACCCCATACCGCCCGATTCTACCTCCCACCAAAGATTCACAAACCTGACTTCTCCGGTCGACTCACTGTCTCATCCCGCTCCTGCCCCACTGAACTCAGCTCTGCATACCTTGACACTGTACTGTTCCCCCTTTGTCCAGGGGCTTCCCATCCACGTTCAGGACACCACTCATACCCTTTATCTCCTCTAAGTCTTTCGTTTCCCAGCTCCCAAAGCCTCATCTTCACCATGGACATACAGTCCCTCTACACTATCCATCCGCCATGACGAATGCCTCCAAGCCTTCCATTTCTTCCTTTCAAGCTGTCCCAACCAGCACCCTTCCACTGACACCCTCATCTGGCTAGCTGAACTGGTCCTTCGCCTTCCAATCCTCCCGCTTACTCCAAACCAAGGGAGTAGCCATGGGCACCCGCATGGGACCCAGCTATGCCTGCCTCTTTGTTGGGTATGTGGAACTGTCCATGTTCAGCAGTTACATCGGCACCACTCCTCACCTGCTCTTCTGCTAATGCCGATGACTGTATCAGCGCTACTTCGTGCTCTCACGAGGAGGTTGAACAGTTCATCAACTTCACCAACAGCTTTCACCCCAACATCAAATTCACCGGAACCATCTTGGACACCTCCCCTCACTTCCTGGACCTCTCCATCTCCATCTCGGACGATCGACTAACCACAGACATCTAATACAAGCCCACCGACTTCCACAGCTATCCACACTACACCTCCTCCCACCCCAACTCCTGTAAAGACACCATCCCTTATTCCCAAGTTCTCCACCTCCGCCGCATCTGTTCCCAGGATGACCAATTCCAGCTTAGAAAATCTCAGGTGGCCTCCTTCTTCCAAGATCACAATTTCCCTTCCCACGTGGTTGATGATGCCCCAGCGTATCTCCTCCACTTCCTGCACCACTGCCCTTGAACCGCACCCCTCTCAATGCAACGAAGACAGAACGTCCCTGGTCCTCACCTTCCACTTCACCAACCTGCACATGCATCATCCTCCACCGCTTCTGCCATCTCCAAAAAGGCCCCATCACCAGATATATATTTCCCTCCCCACTCCTTTGTGTGTTCCGGGAGAGATTGTTCGTTGTGCGACTCCCTCATCAGGTCCACGCACACCCCCACACTCGCGGCATCTTCCTCTGCCACTGCCGGAAGGGCAAAACCTTCACCCATACCACTCCCCTCACCTCTGTCCAAAGCCCCAAAGGATCCTTCCACATCAAACAGAAATTTACCTGTATCTCCACTAATTTCATCCGTTGCACCTGATATGGTTTCCTCTACATCAGTGAGACAGGACACCTACTTGTGGATCGCTTCAGAGAATATCTCTGGGATACCCGCAACAATCAACCCCATCGCCTCATGGCTGAACACTTCAACTCTCCCTCCCACTCCTCAAGGACATGCAGATCCTGGGCCTCCTCCATTGCCAAACCCTTACCATGCGACACCTGGTGGAAGAACACCTCATATTCCACCTTGAGAGCATGCAACCACACAGGATCAATGTGGATTTCAACAGTTTCCTCATTTCCTCCCCCCCACCCCCCACAACATGATCCCAGTTCCAAGCCTCCAACCCGACACTGCCCTCTTGACCTGTCCATCTCGTTTCCCATCTATCCACTCCACCCTCCTCTCCGACCTATCACCTTCTACCTCACCATCAACCCCTCCCATTTATCTCTTAGCACTGCCCCTCGTCCCACCATCCTAATTCCTGATGAAGGGCTTTTGCCCAAAACGTTGATTTCAAAGCTCCTTGGATGCTGCCTGAACTGCTGTGCTCTTCCAGCACCACTAATCCAGAATGTGGTTTTACCAAGACTAATCTAGTTGCAGTAAGACTTTATTTCTATCCTCTTCTCATAAAGGCCAATAAACCAGGTAATATTTAACTTTCAGTGACTCATGAACAAGGACACTAAAGTACCCTTCAAATTCAACACTTTCCAACCTCTCACCACTTAAAGAAATCCTAGCAAAGTAGGCAACCTTCCATTTCTGAAGGTTTTTGATTTGATTTGATTTATTATTGTCGCATGTACCGAAGTAGAGTGAAAACCTCTGTCTTGTGTAGTACAGCAGATCATTACATACAATGACAAAGATTATAGGGCAACTGAACAGAGTGAGGAACACAAAGTTACAAAAAGCAAGATCAACATTAGATTTGAAATCTGAGAGGTCCATTCCGAAGTCTTAAAGCGGTTTTTGAAGCAGTTCTTTGTATCTGCCAAATTTTTGTTTGCCCACTTAGCCTTTCCAAATTCCCTTGAAGCACCCTTACATCTTGTTCACTGCATCCACTCCCACCTAGTTTTGTGTCATCTGCAAACATGGAAATATTACATTTAATCCCTAGGTCCAAATCATTAATGTAGATTATGAAAACCCTAGACTCCATCACTGGTACTTGCAGTACCCCTCTAGTAACAGCTTGCTAAACTGAAATAATCCATTTTTTTCAACCCTGTATTCTATCTGTTATCAAGTTCTCAATCCATGTCCATATATTCATCATCATTGTTGTGGCTATCCCTTGAGATCAAGGTGATGGTCTTCATCCCATTGTTTTATTTATGGGCTCTCAGGTGGTTTATGAGTCCAATCTTGGCTTTGAAAGTTCTTCCACATCCAGGACAAGTAGTTCCAGATCGCAGATCAGGCTTTGGTTGTTGCTGCCTTGCTTTCCGTTTTATTCTCTTTTCTTCTAATTCTGCACATCTGTTGGCTTTGAACATTGCTGTTCCTTCTCAGATGATGGTTTGCCAGTTTCCTGTCCTTGGCATTGGTTTCCCAATTGTTGATGTCAATGTTACATTTCTTCATGCTGGCTTTTAACCACCTTTGTATCACTTCTGTGTCCATCTCTTTTACATTTGCTTTCTTTTGGGAGTAGAAGATTTGTTTCGGCATATGTTAGTCTTTCATCTGAACAACATGACTGCTCCATCTTAGTTGGCTCTTAATGATGTAGACTTCAATGCTTGCTATTTTTGCTTTATTCAGCACGCTGGTTTTTCTATCTTCCCAGCTGACATTCAAGATGTTTCAAAGGCACCGTTAATAGAACTTTTCAAGTGCCTTCAGATGTCATCCATATGTTGTCCAAGGTTCTGATGCATACAGGAGCATTTGGATCACCACTGCTGCTCAACCCTCAATACTGATCAATGTCTCAGTGCACATTATTATTGCAGCTGCAAACTCCGGACCATTAAGATAAGTGACAAACTTAGGCAACAAAGTTGGTTACAAAGAGTCTGAAAGGAGGAGACACCAAACAATTTTGAGGGAAGTTCCACATAGCTATGTGCTAGAGCTAAAAAGCACAGCCATCACTTCATATGAAGCAAAATATTATGATTTTAATAAATCTTGTCATTTTTAGTCTAACAAGATGGTCATGAAATACACTGATTATTTGATAAACTCAATTGGTTTTGAACATACAGGACCCTAGTTTTACACCAGTACCTCCCAAACCTACACTATAAGATTGACTTTTAGTGAATTTCAAGCTACTAAGGATGTACAGTAAATACTGACTGTTTTGCCACCATCATCGCCTTCAAATTAAAAATAAACTTACTGACAGGCTGTAGTTTGGTGTACTGATTGGAAAAATAATGTCAAGCATGAAGAAATCAAGCCAGAAAATATGGCATCTCAATAGTCTAACATTAGCTTTAAGTATGAGGAGATAAGTTTACTGATTAATTGCACCTAGGCTTACAATTCATCAAATTGTCTTATGCCTTTCACTTTATAAAAGCAATCTTAAAATAATTACTCCAAAAATCTCTCTCATTTTTTTCCACTGTAAAACAATATTTTGGAGTTTGAGGGAAATAAAAACTTTCCATAATCTCGGTGGTGCTTTTCATTCTCCTTCCAGATTTTCTTCTTATTTATCCACAATTGAACACACAGCCTCTTACTAGGATAGGACTCTGTGGTATCCACAATGCTGGAGAATGACCTGATACCAAGAGGTGTCCCTAAGTCGTTACTATTTGCTCGTACAATGAAATATATACAGATGTGGACCTTTGCGCATTTCCTTAAAGTCCAGCTAATTTTCTTCCTTCTTAACTCTTTAAATCTATACTGCCAGCAGCACTTGGCTGCTGTCTCGTTGGGATACCTTTGAGCTTTTGAGGCAGACTACCTTACCCTCAACCAAATACTACTAATATATGCACCATAGTCATTTTCGAAACTGTGTTTTTATAGTTCTTGCTCATTACTTAGCACTGAGAGGTAAATTTAAAGGTTTAAATGTGTTCTAGTATCTGGAAGACACATTTGGAACACACAGACAATATCACTATATTACTGGCCCTGCTTAATGTTTGAATGAAAAATTACATGTGCATTGCCCATGTTATTAAATTTAAAAACATACTTTTCAGTTGTCTGTAGCAGAGTAGTAGACTTATCACTTCACCACAGACTGAAAAATAATTAAGATAAAAGACTTTGCAGTTGTCATTCATGACGACATTTAAGTGATATCAACAAATGCATAATATTTCAAACATTATTTGAAAACTTGACATCTGAAGCTCATTTAGCATCTAAAACAATCTTAAATAATGACAAAGACGACAATCTTGCATCTGTAAACTACAGTTTATGACTTCAGAATGTGTCAAAGTGCTCCATAATGAAATACAGGTTTTGAAGTATGGTCACTGTGGCATGAGGGCAATGCCACATGTAGAAATACAAAAGAAAAAGCAGATAAATTGGTACATCTTATGATGTCTCAGAAATTGGCAAGACTAAGAAATGAAGGGGTACATTCTACAATTGTAGAATTTACACCTACAATTACTCAGCAATGAACTTAATTGAGTTTTTTAAAGAAGTAACGAAGAGGATTGATGAGGGCAGAGCGGTGGACGTGATCTTTATGGACTTAGGCGATCGACAAGGTTCCTCATGGTAGACTGGTTAGCAAGGTTAGATCACACGGAATACAGGGAGAACTAGCTATTGGGATACAGATCTGGATGGAAAGAGAAGAAGGGTGGTGGTGTAGGGTTGCTTTTCAGACTGGAGGCCTGTGACCAGCGGTGTGCCACAAGGATCAGTGTTGGGTCCACTGCTTTTCATCATTTACGTAGATAACATAGATGTGAACATTGACAGTATAGTTAATAAATTTGCAGATGACACAAAAATTGGAGATGTAGTGGTAGGCGAAGAACGTTATCCCAGAATACACTGGAACCATGATCAGATGGGCTAATGGGCTGAGGAATGGCAGATGGTGTTCAAATTAGGTAAATGTGAGATGCTGCATTTTGGAGGGGCAAATCAGGGCAGGACTTATACACTTAATGGTAAGGTCCCGAGGAGTGTTGTGAACAAAGAGACCTTGGAGTGCAGATACATAGTTCCTTGAAAGTGTAGTTTGCAGGTAGACAGGACAGTGAAGGTGGTGTTTGGATGTTTGCCTTCATTGGTCAGTGCATTGAATTTAGTAGTTGGGAGTTCATACTGCGGCTTTACAAAACATTGGTTAGGCCACTATTGGAATACTGTGTATAATTCTGGTCTTCCTACTATAGGAAGGATGTTGTGAAACTTGAACGATTTAGAAAATATTTACAAGAATAAGAATGTTGCCATGGTTGGAGGATTTGAGCTATAGGGAGAGGCTGGGGCTATTTTCCCTGGAGCATCAGAGGTTGAGGGGTGACTTATAAAATCATGAGGTCATGGATAGGGTAAGTAGACAATGTCTTTTCCCTGGGTGATAGAATCAAAACTAGAGGACATTGGTTTAAGGTGAAAGGGGAAAGATTTAAAAAGGATCTAAAAATGCAACTTTTTCATATAGTGGGTAGTACAAGTATGGAATGAGCTGCCAGAGGAAGTGGTGGAGAAAGGTACAATTACAACATTTTAAAAGGCACCTGGATGGGTATATGAATAGGAGGGGTTTAGGGAGATACGAGCCAAATGCTGGCAAATGGGACTAGATTTATTTGGAATATCTGGTCAGCATGGATGATTTAGACTCTACAAACCTGAGCAGGTTGAAGAAATCCGGAGTAGTCCATGCAAAAAAATTGAAAATATCTTTGAGGCAAAGGGGAAGGATTAAGTTTAGTTGGCTGTTTGCGAATAGATCAACCAGATGGTGGGGTGGAGAAAAAAACCTTTATCTACCCTCAAGTTAACTTGAAGCAATGACAAGAGTCTGCAACTTAAAAACACCAGGAAAACTCAAAAACAACTGAGTCATTTTTTTCAATAAAACAAAACATAGTTTACAGCCCTGTAAACTTCAAAGTATTTGAAATGCAGAGTATTTTTTAAATTTTCAGAGTTAATTTTTACTCCGTGATCATAACACCAAACGTTACATTTGCGACCTACTCAGCAAACCTTCATTTTGTCAGTGGCTATGATAGCAACTATCAGCTTTCAATGGAGATGATTGGATGTAAATAGATCAATATCCAACAAGTAAGTTGCAATCAGGGATACTGAGGCCACCTGGAAGCATCTTGTCAACATCCCAGTGAGTCAGAATGCTGTACAGATCAGGGACTGAATCTGGGATGTTCCTGGCACAGAAGGCTCAGATCAGTGGAGCTACTAAATAACCCAGTTAAGAGTTGATCTCAGAAATGTCCAAGACTGCAAGGATAGATAAGATTAAAATCATAGAATGTGATTCAACTTCACCAAATAATCAGAGTCATAGAGCTGTACAGCATGCAAACACACCCTTCAATCCAACTGATCCATGCTGACCAGATATCCTAAATAATCTAGTCCCATTTGTCAGCAATTTGACCCATATTCCTTTAAACGCTTCCTATTCATATACCCATCCAGATGCCTTTTAAATATTCTTATTGTACCTCCACCATTTCCTCGGCAACTTGTTCCAGACACAAGCTCTGCATAAAAAACTTACCCCTTAACTTTTTAAATCTTTCCCCTCTCACCTTATAACCTATGCCCTCTATCTTTGGACTCATCCACCCTCTGAGAAAAGATGTTGGCTATTTACCCTCTTTGTGCCCTTCATGATTTTATAAACCTCTACAAGACTCGCTCCCGCCCCACCCCCACACTCCGTGTCTGACATGCCAGGAAAAAAAAAGGTCCAGTCTATTCAGCCTCTCCCTATAACTCAAGTCCTCCAACCATCCTTCTAAATCTTTTCTGCACCCTCTCAGGTTTAACAACATCCTTCCTATGGAAGAACAACCAGAATTGTATGCAGTATTCTACAAGTGGTCTCACCATATGTAAAAAAAAAGGAGATCCTACCTCCCCTTTGTTTTGCATATCTCAGGAAATTGGCTAACTTGCTTTCAGAACTGATGTTGAAATTATGCTAAATTCATTATCATAAACAAATAGTATGGTGATTTTGTGTAATGAGTATTAATATACTGTAATACTTTGTGCAAAACAGTTTCATGTTTATATATTTTAGTACAAATCCAAACTGTGGAAAAAAATGCTTTACATTTAACATTAATCATGTGAAACTTGCAAGGGTTTAGAAAAGATTTACAACAACATTGCTAGGGTTGGACGATTTGAGCTAAAGGGCAAGGCTGAATAGGCTGGAGCTATTTTCCCTGGAGTGTCAGGGGTCGAAGGGTGACCTTATAGTGGTTTATAAAATCATGACAGTTATGGATAGGTCTTTTCCCAAAGATGGGGAGTCCAAAACTCGAGGGTATAGATTTAAGGTGAGAGGGGAAAGATTTAATAGGGACCTAACTAGATCACTGATGCATTATTATTGAGGGAAGAATCAAACAGTGGAAGTCTACAGGATGAAATCACTCCCAGATATGGCCAATCACCAGGAACCTCTCTCAACAAAACACTAAGTCAAAATGGAAAATTTTGCCCAGTATGCTTATTTTGCTTCCTAGTCTTTCTTTTGTACAACTTATCTCTCTTTTAATTATTTTCAAATCACTGCCATACTGAAAACTGGTTTAAAATATTTAAAAAAATTTCAAGTAAGATGAGCAAATCCCTCAGTTACTTCAGTTTGTGTGTGAATTGTTTACCAATTTTATGTCTTGAGTTCTGTAATTTTAAAACAAAAGCATAAAATAGTAGGTCTCAAAGTCCTGTTGAATTTAGGTGAAGCTAGATGGGAGAGTTACCAAACTCTGCAATTTTCTGAGCAATCAAGAACTTCCAGGATAATGTACAATGGTGTACAGGTCTCCAAACCCCTGTCATTTTTGTTTAAACACCTCCAACAGCACTAGCAAATACTCCCCCTAGGACACCAGGTCCAGTCCTGCCCAGGTAAAACCAGTTTTACTTATAGTGGTCCCAGTAGGCAGTGTCCACATATTTACTAGACTTTCCTGCAGCACATCATTGCACCTTTCTCACCCAACTGTACATGTGTTTCAGCCTACACTGCATATATGCATCAATGGCAAATTCAGAATGAACAGTAAAGGTTAAATTGTGAGCAATCTTATTATCTAACTCTAATGTCCAGAGATTGATCCTGGGCCTGTGGCTTTGGGGGTGAATGATCATAATTATTTTGTCATTTTAAATGTAAAGACTTAAGTAGTCTTGATCAGACTTAGCCTTTTTGAAGAATAGCCATGTTGAACAAATGTGCATTGCATTTGAGAGTAATATTCCTGAAATAGTAATGAGGGTTAGTTACTTATGTTTCTGTACTGGTGATAGAATACCACTAACATGCTTTAGAAGGTACAGTGTGTTTGTGCCACTGATAAGATAGCACCTTTATAGTGTAACCAGATATCCAGGTGTAAGTTTAAGCCATAAGACATAAGGAAACTACATCATTAAATATCTGTTGTTTTTGACAATTGAGTACTGGCTGGTAGAAAACCTGAGATCTCTGTTGATAGTCTCTTTAGATATCATACCCTGAATAACATTTATAACGCTCTCCATCTGTTGCATTAGTTCTAGTAGTTTAATTTAATACTGTATTCGTATTTTCACATAATTATTTCTAATCATTGATTTCATATTATAAGCAATTACATTCCAGACTATTACTAATATAATTTTGGAAAATATTTTTGCATGCAATTTCCTTGAAAATATTAATACGCCTGGGGATCAGCTAACACTGGCAACCACCTGAGCATCCCTGCTGACAAATTTTCAAGAACATCTTGCAAACAGCTCACAAAACGCTTTGGCCATATTTTCTAACTTGCTCTCCATTTGGAAATCATGCCTTAATATTTTCACTCTTGAACTAGCTAGAACACAATAGCCACAGCAGTTAAAGAGGTTGACATAGCATCTCTGATGAAAGGCAGTTGGGAACAGGCAACAACTGCCTGCTTTGCCAGCAATACTTAGTCCCATTAATTTTTTAAAAAATTATTTGAGAAAATTAACATTTTAGGTACAACATAGAGTCATAAAGTTAAACAGCACAGCCGATCTTTTGGCCCACCTTGTCCATGCCAAACAAGCATCCCAACTTGACCAAGTACCATTTGCCAGCATTTAGTCCATATCCCTTTAAAACCTTCCTATTCATATACCCATCCAGATGCCTTTTAAAATGTTGTAATTGTACCACTACAGCATCAGAGCTCCACAGTCCCCTTTTAGTGGGATGAAGTGGCAGGAGAGATGGAAATATTCATCACAGCTGGCACTTTCCAAAGCTGATGCTTCTGATGTTGAATTTAAAGACCAGCCACGCATCATTTCAGATGCTGCAAACCAAAAGCTGTCTCTCACATTGTAGTGCTCAACCATCAACATGGATGACATAGTCCAATGATGGTGAAGAGTCCATGCCACAAGACACAGCTGGACAGGACCAAGATAACAGCCAGATCATTACCATAAAATGAAATGCACAACAGGCCAGGAAGAAGGTGCATGATCTTCTGTACTCCTCAAAGGGAAATGCCACCATATTTACATTGCTGCCTCACAATCACAGCTCTTTCTCCACAAAAAAAATCATGCTCACAAATTATCCAGCTCTTTCGGGGCGGCACAGTGGCTGAGTGGTTAGCACTGCTGCCTCACAACACCAGGGACCCGGGTTCAATTCCCGCCTTGGGCAACTGTCTGTGTGGAGTTTGCACATTCTCCCCGTGTCTGCGTGGGTTTCCTCTGGGTGCTCCGGTTTCCTCCCACAGTCCAAAGATGTGCAGGTTAGGTGAATAGGCCATGCTAAATTGCCGTAGTGTTAGGTGCATCGGTCATGGGTGAATGTAGGGGAATGGGTCTGGGTAGCTTGCTCTTCGGAGGATCAGTGTGGACTTGTTGGGCTGAAGGGCCTGGTTCCACACTCTAGGGAATCTAATCTCTCACTTCAAGCTTATAGTAGTTCCCTCAGGGATTTAAATGCAAGTTTCTCTTCCTTGAGCTAAGGAGGTGAAGACATGATTGTTATCTGTCTTTTTGTGAGATCTATCAAGTATTTCACAAAGGGGTTTTTATTGCAAAGTAATCACTGAAGTTTCAAGAAGCACAGCACATCTAGGGCAATGGTAAAGCATTTCCCACAGCAGCAAGAAAGAATGAAAGTAGACAAGAGTAGCGCTGTCATAATTGCTTGTACTTAAATACAGTTCGATATATTGATGATTATGATTTTACATCCTTTACAAATTAACAAGTAAAAGGGTCAATAAAGCAAGAGAATTTTCCTCTCCCACCATTATTTCTCCACTTCTACAACAGTTTCTGTACTGGATGTAGTTTTGCAAACAGAGCTGGAATTTTGGTTTCAGACATTTCATCACCATACAAGGTAACATCATCAGTGAGCCTTTGGATGAAGCACTGGTGGTATGGCCCCCTTTTTATTTTGGTGTTTAGGTTTCCTTGAGTTGGTGAGTTTATGTTCTTGAAACTTGGTTTCATAAATTCCAGTGGTCCTCCAATGCCTTTTTCAGTTACCATTCCGAATGTGCAAGTCCAGCTTCCAATAACGAAAGAAGTCATATTCATTATTATCTTTGTTTGATATCCAGATTGATAAGTTGTCCAAAGCAGCTGGCTGGATAGAGACTAGGAATGAAAACCTTGAGTATTTTTTCTCTCGTGAACTCAGCTCACCTGGCCAAATGTTTTTGTAAATACAAGAAACAAATCTTTTTGGATTAATATTGCAGGTTACATGTCAATAGCACAATCTAAGCTATGACATTTTAAATTCGGAACAGACTGTGACCAGAACAAGCAAATCTTCAGTCAGTATCCGAAAGTCTCTTACACTCTTGAAAAGTTTCATACCAAAATATTAATTTACACTTGGGAAAGTATTACAAGTTTCATGCTTTGTTATCGGTATGCTTGCAGAGAGCTAACTCATTCATTAGATCACTGCAGAGAATTTAGCACATTTAGAATGGTTTTACTGAATTAGAATTAAGTTAAAGCCTTGACAGTCACTGACACCTACACTATATGAACATTGTCAATGCACTCAGTCTTTACTAAATAATGTTTTGTTTAAATCGCACAAAGTAAGAGATGTTGGTGATATTTCAGATATCCAACATAAGATTTTGGGTTGGGACTTCAATGTTCAGTCACTGATCAATTGGAGATATGACAGCAGATTGTGTGGAAAACAATCACCTAGCATGAATTTTTCAAGAATTGAGAAGTGCCAATGGACAAACTTAAAATACAGTTCAGGATGTGGCACTTATGCTCAGAAGTTAAAGCCTGTAGTTCAGATATGATAGAAAGTGGACACCCTATCTCAACATCTTCGTTGCAACATTTATAAGTTTGTCTTTAAAAATGTTGTGTGTTTGGTCAGAAATATGGATAGGAAACAACTCCACAAGATGTTTTATTGTGTCAGCTCTAACCAGACAAGCACAGAACATCTTAAAGCCATAATAGAATGCTTGTCCCACTAGTATGCTTTTAAACAGATGGCCTAGTTCATGACACCTGGGGAGACCTGTCAGAAAATTGGAAATTTACAGTCAGCCTCACAGAATAGATGCATTGTAGCACTGTGGGTATAACCAAAGAACATGGTTTGCAGTACAAGAGACATCTCACCACCATCTTTGCAAGAGAAATGCTTGCCATACCAGCGGTACCCTTATCCCATGAAAGCATTTGTAACTCTGTTCAATTGGCTACCTACTTTCAGGTAAATTGCCTTTCAGTTTTTGACCTCAAGGTGTTTGATAAGGTTGCCCATGGTAGGTTCATTCAAAAAGTAAGGAGGCATGGGATACAAGGAAAATTAGCTGTCTGGATACAGAATTAGTTGGCCGAGAGAAGACAGAGAGTAGATGGAAAGTATTCAGCCTGGAGCTCGGTGACCAGTGGTGTTCTGCAGGGATCTGTTCTGGGACCTCTGCTCTTTGTGATTTTTATAAATTGCATGGATGAGCAAGTGAAAGGGTGGGTTAGTCAGTTTGCCCATGATATGAAAGTTGGTGGAGTGGTGGATAGTATGGAAAGCTGTTGTATATTGCAATGGGCCATTGACAGGATGCAGAGCTGGGCTGAGAAGTGGCAGATGGAGTTTGATCTGGAAAAGTGTGAAGTGATTCATTTTGGAAGGTGGAATTTGAATTCAGATTCCAGGGTTAAGGGTAGGATTTTTGGCAATGTGGAGGAACAGCAGGATCTTGGGGTCCACATCCATAGATCCCTCAAAGTTGCCACCCAAGTTGATAGGGTTGTTAAAAAGGTGTATGATGTGTTGGCTTTCATTAGCAGGGGGATTGCGTTTAAGAGCCACGAGGTTATGCTGCAGCTCTGTAGAGCCCTGGGTAGACCACACTTAGAATATTGTGTTCAGTTCTGATTGCCTTATTATAGGAAGAATATGGAAGCTTTAGAGATAGTGCAGAGGAGATTTACCAGGATGCTGCCTGGACTGGAGAGCATGCCTTATGAAGATAGTTTGAGAGAGCTAGGGCTTTTCTCATTGGAGCGAAGAAGGATGAGAGGTGACTTGACAGAGGTGTACAAGATGATGAGAGGCATAAATCGAGTGCACAGCTAGAGACTTTTTCCCAGGGCAGAAATGGCTATCACAAGAGGGCACAATTTTAAGGTGTTTGGAGGAAGGTTATGGGGAGATGTCAGAGATAGATCCTTGACACAGAGAATGGTGGATACCTTGCCAGCAGTAGTAATAGAGTCAGATACATTAGGGACATTTAAGGTGACTCTTGGATAGGTACATGGTTGATAGCAAAATTAAGGATATGTCAGTTAGTTTGATCTTCGAGTACGATAAAAGGTTGGCACAACATCAAGAGCCAAAGGGCCTGTACTGTGCTGTTCTACGTTATGTAAAAATAGCCTACAGGCAGGATGATGCCTACAAATTAGCATGACTCTTCTTGGTTGCTTGCTTTGGTACCAACCACCACACAAATTCTATGGTCAATGTGGCACAAATTATTTATTTGTGAAATAATGCTCCATTCAAGACAGAACCAGCAACATACCTCAATTAACTCCCATTTCAAAATTCAATACTCCAATCAGCCTGCCACTTTAATAGTTCCCAGTCAATTGGTTATGAATGAGGTGGCACCTAAAAAATTATAATTTGGAAGAGATTTGGTCCCATGAGCTTGCGCCACCATTCAGGAAGACATTTGTTGCTTTTCCATAATTGCTCTGAAGAGGAGGATGGGCTGCAGCTTTTGGTGTTTAGAGGCACCTAATGCAGTTCCAGGATGCTTTCTCAGTGACAGTGATGGAATTACCCAAGTTAGGGTAATTTAAGGCTTCTAAATGAACTCACTCGTGGTCGTGTTCCCATGCGCCCTGCTGTCAGCATTCTTCTAAGTGGTAGACATCTTTGTAAAATGCTATCTAGATGTTACATATAGTGACACCCCCGTGTTGATGATGATGCTGAAAATGATGGATGGGGTGTCAATCAATTAAGCTGCTTTGAACTTCGAAATGCTTAACTGTTAATGAAACTGCACCCATCCAGATAAATGAACAGTATTTTATCACAGTCCTAACTTGTGCCTTCAGATGTGGATAGTTGGTGATGAAACAGGATATCAAAATATTCACTGCAAAATCCTAATCTCTGATTTGATCTTGCAGCCATAGTATTTATGCACCTGGTCCAGGTCAGTTTCAGGCCAATAGTAACCCCTAAGATTGTATGGATAGTGAGGGATTCAGTGGTGCTGATGCGACCAATGAACATCAAAAAACAATGACTGGCGATATGCTTGCTGGAGATAGTCATTGCCAGACCACTTGGTAAAACAAATGTTACTTGTCACTTATCAGCCCAAGCTGAATATTGTTCAGTTCTTGCGACAGGTGAACGCAGGCAGCTTCAATATCAGAAGGAGTAGCAAATGGTGATTAGCACTGCACAATCATCAGCAAACATTTGCATTTCTGACCTTATAATGGAGGAAAGAAATTGATAAAGCAGCTAAAGATGGTTGGACTTAAGAAAAGATCATGAGGAGTGCAGTGATTTCCTGGGATTTAGTTGCCGGGACTCCAACACCCAGAGCCATCTTCTTCAATATTAGATTTGACTCTAATCAGTCGAACTTTTTCCCAATCTCTCAGACTCCAGTCTTGCTAGGGGTCTTAAATGCTCAATCAAATTATATTTTGTTGTCAAGGGAGGTTTCTCTCACATCACCTCTGGAATCTAGCTCTTTTGGCAATGTTTGAGCTAAGGCTATAATCAAGTCACAACATGGGTGGCCCTGACAGAAAGCAAATGAAGCATTAAAGCAGTAGGCTACGCTTTTGCAAATGCTGGTTAAAAGCACTGTACATGACCCCACACATCACTTAACTTATGGCTGAGATTATGCTGATGGATTTGGTAATTGAATGGTTTAGACTAGCCTGATTTTTGTGGACAGGACATTCCTGGGTAATTTTCCATAGTGTTGGCTAGATGCCAGTGCTGAAGTGTGGTTATGCTACAACAGCTTTGTTGGGGGTGCAACCAGCTCTGGAGCAAAAGGTTTCAATACTATTGCTCGAATGTTGATAAAACCCATAGCCTTTGAAGCATCCAGTGCTTTCCGCCATTTGTTAGCAGCACATCGAGTGAACTGAACTGGTTGAAGATTGGTATGTTTGACACTGAGGACCTCAGACACAACTGTGTATAAGATAAATACAAAACAAATATTTGCAACCATCTTCAGATAGAAATTTGAGTGGATTATTCTATCAGCCTCTGCTTCTCAGTATCACAGATTCCAGAAATGGTAGTGGTAGTGGCTGGGACATTGTCTGTTTGTTTGTTTCTGTGTCAGGCTGTTGTTTAACTAGTCTATGGGACACCTTTTCCAATTCTGGAACAAATCTTCAGAGACCAGTAAGGAAGACTGTACAGAGTCAACAGGACTGGGTTTGCCACTGTTAATTCCTGTGCCCAGTCAATGCCAGGTGGCCATTCAGCTTTCTAACTTAGTAGGTTTGATAGAACTGAGTGACTGGTTCAGCCATTTCAGAGAGTAATTAAGAGTCAACCATATTGCTGTATGTCTGCAGTCACATGTAGATCAGACCAGATTAGAATAACAGTTGTCTTTCCCTTAGAAAACCAGATGGGACTTTACAGGAGTGGACCAGTTGTCAAGCTTTTAATTTCTGCAAATGATACATTTTGCATTCGTGGGATTCAACCCAGTGATCCCAAACATTAGCCTGGGGCTTGGGATTTCAAATCCAGTGAGATAACCACCACATCATCAACTCCACCATGTTTGTGTATACATTTCTCTCAAAAATTACAAATATGCTTTGGCCTATTCAGCTAATTTAAACCTTGATATTTTTTGAAAAATATAAGTTAGACTGGAGCACAACAGTTAAATATTTAAACAGCTTTACTAACAGGAAAGAAGCACAAAGAAAAAGAATAGAATTCCTTCATGGCAATATTGGAAAGATGATTTAATGATTTAAGGAAGGATGATTCAATTTTTATTATGAATCTGTTACTTATTTTATTCTCTTGAAGAGACTATATCTGTACTGGAATCAAACTTTGCAGCATCAACTGTTTGACATACTTCAAAGTGGCCAGTGTCAGGAAGCTACAGCCCATCGTTATCTATACTGACCGTGTCCCCACACAAAGGAGGTTTCCAACAAGAAGCAATAAATAGTGGGAATATTGGCTGCACTTTGATGACAAGACGGAACACTGAATGTAATTGTAATGGACAAAGTCAAATGTTGCGCAGTTGAGATCCGTTAATTTAGTAGAAATGAGCAGTTATTAATAATATTAACTTAGTTAGCATGTATGCATCTGCACCTAAGAAAAAACAGTCCAATACTCCTCTAAATTATGAAAAATCAAATGAACAGAGTCAACTCTGATGATGTTTAGCATCTGCACGTATTTAATCATTCTGAATGAGGTAAAAGGTTACTGAGAACCCAGTTAAATATTTTGGCTCAGATTACCAGCAACTCCTATACTTCATTGCATGTCTGCACAGTAAAACATGACCACAATGAGAGCTACATTATGATCTCCATCAGCATATTCTTAAATCCTGGAAACAATCATGTGTAAACAATAATCAGAGAAAAACATCTACAGAACTGTAAGGAAATGGGTTGGGTTAAGACATTGCCATTGTATAATGTAATTTCATTAAAAAAGCAGCCTACCACACGCATACTACTAGACTCAACTTAAGTGTCTGAAAGATTAGGAGAATAGCAGATTACACTGCATCAGAAGCAGAGGCAGCTGTGTTCAAAGTTTACATTTTAAACATGTGTTTAATAACCACCCAGTCTTAAACATTATTTGCCACAGACAACATAGGGCGGCTATGGCAAGATGTGTGGCAGCATTTCAAGGTAAATGAGGCAAAGAAACTGAGAGTAACTCTCACCATCTTTTGTACTTCTCACAAGAGATATGATGAAATTCTCACTGGGCAACTGTTAGTTGCCAACTGATCATTGCTAGTTAAAAGCCTTGTTAACAGC
The DNA here is from genome assembly GCF_037043375.1 of Chiloscyllium plagiosum. Classification (NCBI taxonomy): domain Eukaryota; kingdom Metazoa; phylum Chordata; class Chondrichthyes; order Orectolobiformes; family Hemiscylliidae; genus Chiloscyllium; species Chiloscyllium plagiosum. Next base: position 66,761,189 of record NW_028270157.1, read on the forward strand.
TCAGATCATCTTAATATTCAGCCTATCTTTCAAAAATCCTATCCAACTCCGACTTATCCAATTAAAAAAAAGAATCAACATTCAGCTCAAGATATTCATTTCAGAATCCTTCCATCAATCAGTTACATTTGTCCCATATAATGATTATCTTAGTCATCAGGAAGCCAGAAATTTATTTCAGAGACCTCCGCAGAGACAGACATGGGGGATTTCTTTTGCTTCTTCGATATTGCTACTTATAAACAAGCTTTCTAATGATATACATGGTTAATAGACAAAGCATAATCAAATCCAGATACAGCATAACTACCCTCTGTATTCGCAAAATACCTGCGCACAACCTGGACTATTTAAATCAGGTGATAATACAAGTTAACAAAAGCAGATTTACACTGTGCAGCAAGTCAAGCCTACCAGAGTCAGAACCATAACGTCATAGCATTAGACAGCATAAAAACAGACTTTCGGTCCAACACATCCATACCAACCAAGTTTCCTAAACCAAACTATTCCCACTTGCCTGCGTTTGATCTCTATCCTTTTAAACTTTTCTTATTCATGTACATTTCCAAAAGTCTTTTAAATGTTATTACTGTACCTGCATTGACCACTTCCTCTGGCAGTTCATTCCACATATGAACCATTCTGTGAAAATATTGCCCCTTGGGTCCCTTTTAAATCTTTTTGCTCGCAGCTTAAAAATATGCCTCCTGGTTTTGAACTCTCCCATCCTCAGGAAAAGATCTTTGCCATTCACTCTATCTATGGCCCTCATGGTTTTGTAAACATCAATAAGGCCATCACAGAGACCTAGGAGAAAGAGAGGACTGCAGCAGCTGATTAGAGTCAAAAAGTATGGTGCTGGAAAAAGTACAGCTGGTCAGGCAGCATCCAAGGAACAGAAGATTTCACGTCTTGAGCATAAGCTCTTCATTAGGAATGTGGTGAGGGCCCAAGAGGGCAGAGAGATAAATGGGAGGGGGTGTGGCTGGGGGAAGGTAGCCCCAAAAACTGCATGGAATGTTCTGTAAATCCCTTTTATAGAAATAGAATCAGTCTGAACACTGGAACACAGAAAGACAGACATAAACCTCACACTTTCAATGCATGACCTGAGCTGACATGGCACCTAGTGTTAAAGTTCACTTGAGAATGTAACTTTTAGAAAGTTCTAAGATTTACATATGAAAAAACTGAAACCAACCTAGTCATTCTAAAAAAATGAGAGACAACAAACAATCCAGGTCTTTTTCAATATATCATTTCAGTTGCATCACAGTGTAAACTTTTGCTATAAACTCTGTATCTTATGATCTTATACTACACAATCACCTGGAGTAATGCTCTAGTGTTTCCAAATAACCCTGTTGGACTATAATCTGGTGTTGTGCAATTTTTAACTTGTCAGGCAGGGAGGAAGTGGTCAAGCGAGGGAGCCATGATTTACTAAAGAAGTTGAATCTCTTTGCAGGAGGAAGAAGACACGTGTTAGGATGAGACATGAAGGCTCAGTTAGGGCACTTGTGTGTTACAAGTTAGTCAGGAAAGACCTAAAGAGAAAGGAGGGGACATGAGAAGTCGTTGACAGATAAGATCGAGGAAAACCCTAAAGCTTTCTATAGGTATATCAGGAAGAAAAAGAATGACTCGAGCAAGATTAGGGCCATCAAGGACAGCAATGGGAAGTTGTGCCTGGAGTCCAAGGAAATGGGTGAAGCGCTAAATGAATATTTTTTTATCAGTACTCACACTGAGGCTACTAAACTACATGGACTAAGGTTCACAAGGAGGTGTTTTGATGCCTTCCAGAATTGTTAAGTCCCCTGAGCCAATGAGATTTATCCTAGGATTCTCTGGGAAGCCAGGGAGGAGGCTGAGACTTTGGCTTTGATTTTTATGTCGTCATTATCCACAGGAATAGGAACAGAAGACTAGAGGATAGCAAATGCTGTCCCTTTGTTCAAGAAGGGGAGTAGAGACAACCCTGGGAATTATAGACCAGAGAGCCTTACTTCGGTTGTGGGTAGTGCTGGAAAAGAATGTAAGAGAAAGGATTTATTATCTGGAAAGGTAGAAGTTGATTAGGGATAGTCAACACGGTTTTGTGAAGGGTAGGTCGTGCCTCTCAAACCTTATTGAGTTCTTTGAGAACGTGACCAAACAGGTGAATGAGGGTAAACAGGAGGATGAGGCAACCATGACTGACTCGGGAAGTCAGGAACAGCATAAAAACATAGGAGAAAGCATATTATTTGGTGAAGGGCAGTGGAAAAACCAGAGAATTGGGAAATTTAAAGACCAACAGAGAGGAACAAAAGAAGAAATAAGGAGGGAGAAGATTTAATATTAGAGTAAGCTAGCTAGTAATATAAAGGAAGATTGTAAAAGCTTCTTTTGATATATAAGTGGCAAAAGAGTGGGAAAAGTGGACATTGCGCTGCTGGAAAAGGAGAGATAGTAGTGGGGAACAAGAAAATAACTGAGCAACTGATTAAGTACTTTGTATCAGTAATATCTCAAAAATTCAAGAGAGTGAGGGGGCAGAGCTAAGTATAGTGGCCATCACGAAGGACAGAATGTTAGAAAAACTTAATGGCCTGAAAGTGGATAAATCACCTGGACCAGATGTTCGAATGGAGATTGCTGAAGAGATAGTGAAGGCGTTAGTGGTAATCTTTTAGGAATCACTGGAATAAGGGAGGGTCTAGAGGACTGGAGAATCACTAACGTGACACCCCTGTTTAAAAAGGGAGTAAGGCAAAAGATGGAAAATTATAGAAATCAAGCGGACTAAACAGGGTCATGAAATAGCTTTAGCGAGCAGAATTAAGGAGAATCCCAAAGCCTTTTATTGTTACATAAGGTGTAAGCAGGTAACTAGAGAAAGGATTGGTCCACTAAAGGATAATGTGCGTCGAACCTGAGAGAATGGGTGAGATTCTGAATGATTACTTTGCATCAGTATTCACCGAGGAGAGGGATATGATGAATGTTGAGATTAGAGATAGAAGTGTGATTAGTCTGGATCACGTTGACATAAGTAGGGAAGATGTGTTGGGTAGGCTAGAGGTTATTAAGATGGACAAATCTTTAGGGATGGGATCTATCCCAGGTTGCTGAGGAAGGCGAGAGAGGAAGTAACTGGGGCCCTGACAGATATCTTTGTAGTATCCTTAAACACAGGTGAGGTGCCGGAGGACTGCTCTTGTTGTCCCCCTGTACAAGAAGGGTAATAAGGATATTCCGGTAACTGCAGACCAGTGAGCCTGACGTCAGTGTTGGGAAAGCTGCTGGAGAAGGTACTGAGGGATAGGATCTATTTATATTTAGAAAAGAATGGGCTTATGAGTGATGGACAACAGGGTTTTGAGCGGGTGATCGTGCCTTACCAACTTAATAGAGTTCTTTGAGGAAGTGACCAAGTTGATAGATGAAGGAAGGGCTGTTGTTGCCATATACATGGATTTTAGTAAGGTGTTTGATAAAGTTCCCCATGATACACGAATAGAGAAAGTGAAGTCACATGGTGTGCAGGGTGTTCTAGGAAAAGAGCAGCAGGTCAGGCAGCATCCAAGGAGCAGGAGAATCGACGTTTCGGGCATGAGCCCTTCTTTAGGAATCAAGAGATTCTCCTGCTCCTTGGATGCTGCCTGACCTGCTGCGCTTTTCCAGCAACACATTTTCAGCTCTGATCTCCAGCATCTGCAGTCCTCACTTTCTCCCTGCAGGGTGTTCTAGCCAGGTGGAAGAAGAACTGGTTGAGCAACAGAAGACAGAGAGTAATAGATGAAGGGAGTTTCGCAAAACGTGGCCAGTGGTGCTCCACAGGGCTCAGTGCTGGGGCCACTGTTGTTTGTGATATACATAAATGATCTGGAAGCGAGCACTATTGGTATGATCAGCAAGTTTGCAGATGACACGAAGATTGGTAGAATAGCAGAAAGCATAAGGGACTGTCAAAGAACACAGGAGAATATAGATAGACTGGAGAGTTGGGCAGAGAAGTGGCATATAGAGTTCAAAACAGGCAAATGTGAGGCAATGCATTTTGGCAAGTCTAATTCTAGAGCGAACTATACAGTGAATGGAAGAGCCTTGGGAAAAGTTGATGAGCAGAGAGATGTGGGAGTGCAAATCCATTGTACCCTGAAGATTGCTGCACGGGTGGATAGAGTGGTCAAGGCGGCACATGGTATGCTTGCCTTCATTGGATGGGATATTGAGTTGGTTTGGCCGCATTTAGAATACTGTGTACAGTTTTGGTCACCACATTACCAAAAGGAGATGGACGCTTTGGAGAGGGTGCAGAGAAGGTTTACGAGGATGTTGCCTGATATGGAAGGTGCTAGCTATGAAGAGAGGTGGAGTAGGTTAGGTTTGTTTTCATTAGAAAAAAGGAAATTGAGGGGGGGACTTGATTGAGGTCTACAAAATCATGAAGGGTATAGACAGAGTAGATAAAGATAAGCTTCTTCCCAGGATGAAGGATTCAATAACGAGAGGTCACACTTTCAAAATGACAGGTGAAAAGTTTAAGGGGGATACGGGCGGCAAGTAGTTTACACAGAGGGTGGTGGGTGCCTGGAATGCATCGCCAGCAGAGGTAATGGAGGCAGGCACTGTAGATTAATTTAAGATGTGTCTGGACAGATGCATGAGTAGGTGGGGAGCAGATGGCTACAGATTCTTAGGAATTGTGACAGGTTTAGACAGTAGATTTGGAGCGCTGAAGGGTCTGTTCCTGGGCTGTAAATGTTCTTTGTTCTTTAGACCAATTAGCCTAACCTTGTTCGTGGGTAAGATCCTGCAATCCTTTGTGAAGGATGAGATTTCTGAATACTTGGAAGTGTATAGTAAAATAGGGCAAAGTCAGTATGGTTTCATCAAGGGGAGGAAATGCCTGACAAATCTGCTAGAATTCCTTGAGAAAGTAATGGGCGGGTTAGACCAAGGAGAGCTAATAGATGTTATCTCCCTAGACTTCAAGAAAGCCTTTGACAAGGTGCCACACCAGGGCCCATGGTGTTAGAGTCAAGGTGCGAGCATGTATAGAAGCTTGACTGTCTTGCAGAAAGCAGAGAGTGGGGATAAAAGGGTCCTTTCAGCATGGCAGCCAGTGACAAGTGATGTTCCTCAAGGTTCAGTGTTGGGACCACAACTTTTCACTTGATATATTAATGATCTCGGTGAAGGAACTGATGGCATTCTAGCTGAGTTTGCAGAAGATATAAAGATATGCAGAGGGACAGGGAGCATTGAGGAGGGGAGGGGAGGCTGCAGAAGGATCTGGACAAAGAAGTGGCAGAATGGACAAAGAAGTGGCAGAATGGACAAAGAAGTGGCAGAATGGACAGAGAAGTGGCAGAATGGACAGAGAAGTGGCAGAATGGACAGAGAAGTGGCAGAATGGACAGAGAAGTGGCAGAATGGACAGAGAAGTGGCAGAATGGACAGAGAAGTGGCAGATAGAGTACGTAGGAAAATGTGAGGTCATACACTTTGGTAGGAAGAATAGAGGCATGGGCTATTTTCTAAATGGGGAGAAAATTCAAAAATCTGAAGTGCAAAGAGACTTGCAAGTTCTAGTCCAGGATTCTCTCAAAGTAAACTTGCAGGTTGAGTCAGTAGTTCGGAAGGCAAATGCAATGATAGAAATTATTTTGAGAAGACTTGAATATAAAAGCAGGGATGTTCTTCTGAGGCTCTATAAGGCTCTGGTCAGACCACATTTAGAGTACTGTGCGCTGTTTTAGGTCCCAAATCTCAGGAAGGATGTACTGGCCCTGGAGCGTGTTTAGAGGCGGTGCACGAGAATGGCCCCAGGAATGAAAAGCTTAACTTATGAGGAATGTCTAAGAACTCTGGGTCTATACTCTAAGGAGTTTAGAAGGAATTTTTGTGGGGGGGAGGGGGGGGGGTCAGGGGCAGGGGAATCGAAGAGGAATCTAATTGAAACATGTAGAATACATGTAGAATACTGGACAGAGTAGATGTTGGGAAGAGGTTTCCACTGGCTGGAGAGACTCAGACCCAATGGCACAGCCTGAGAGTAAAGGGAAGACCTTTTAAAACAGAGATAAGGAGAAACTTCTTCAGCCAGAGAGTGATGAATCTGTGGAATTCATTGCTATGGAAGGCTATGGAGGGCAGGTCACTGAGTATATTTATGACTGAGATAGATAGGTTCTTGAGGATCAAGGGTTACAGGAAGGAAACAGGAGAATGGGGTTAAGAAACTTAGCCACCATACTTGAATGGCAGAGCAGACTCAATGGGCTGAATGACCTAATTGCTACTCCTATGTCTTATAAGCTTATGGTCTTATCCCTCAGCCTCCTATATCCCACTGAAAAAAGTTTCAGCCTATCCTTATAACTTAAACATTTCAGTCCTGGCACCATCCTGGTAAATCTTTTCTGAACCCTTTCCAATTTAATAATATCCTTCCTATAGCAGGGGAAACCAGAATTGTACACAAGTTCTCCAAAAGTAGCCTCACCAACATCTTGTAAAACCTCAACATGATCCCCAACTCCTACTTTACTAAATGCTACCACATTTATACTTGTATCTTATGCAATGAGAATTCTTTTTAGAGTAAGATTTCCTTTGCAATTATATATTTTGCATATTCCTTGACCATCTAACAGATACTCTCATACGAAAGATAATTCAACCAGCTCTGTGGAAAGGGTTCCAATGCAATTTTATTAATCAAATTTCTTGTTCCTTATATACTGAACTTGTGAAGTCAGAGTTTCAATTGCATCCTAAACCCCAAATCAATACCAATGCAGAACTTGTGGGGCATAAATAGGGTTGACAAGAAGAGACTTCTCCTTTTGATGTTGGAATCAATGATTGGGAGGGTATAGATTTAAAATAAAGGATAGAAAGTTTAGGACATCTAAGGAGAAACATTTGCACACCGAGGATGTTGAAAATCTGGAACTCACTGTCTGGAAGAGTGGTAGAGGTAGAAATCCTCATAACATTAAAGACATTAAAGAAATAGTTAGATGTGCACCGAAATGCCAAAACATACAATTATACACATGCCAGAGCACCGAGAGGAAACTCATGCAGACACGGGAAGAACGTGCAAACTCTACACACACACATCCCCAAGAGCAGAACTAAACTCAGCTCCCTAGTGCTGTAAGGCAGCAGTGCTAACCACTGAGCCACCATTCTGCCCCAGCAATCAGGGGTCATCTGGGATAAGAATCCAGAACCTCTCACATGTCTGCAATGTACAAGCTCCAAAGCAAGAATCATACCTCTAGACAAATGAGCCTTTGCTATTTCTTCTTTCCCTTCTCATTTTACTTGTTGAAACTTTATTGCTGGAACAGCACAGCAGGTCAGGCAGCATCCAGGGAACAGGAGATTCGACGTTTCGGGCACAGGCCCTTCTTCAGGAATGAGCAGAGAGTGTTCAGCAGGAGAAGATAAAAGGTAGGGAGGAGGGACTTGGAGGAGGGGCGTTGGAAATGTGATAGGTGGAAAGAGGTCAAGGTGAGGGTGATAGGTCGGAGTAGGATGGAGGCGGAGAGGTCAAGAAGACGACTGCAGGTCAGGAAGGCGGTGCCGGGCTGGAGGGATTCGGCTGAGACAAGGTGGGGGGAGGGGGGATGAAGAAACTGGTGAAGTCCAAGTTCATCCCTTGCGGTTGGAGGGTTCCCAGTCGGAAGATAAGACGCTCCTCCTCCGACCGTCGCGTTGTTGTGGTTTGGCGGTGGATGAGTCCAATGACCTGCATATCCTCGGTGGAGTGGGAGGGGGAGTTGAAATGCTGTGCCACAGGGTGGTTGGGTTGGTTCGTCCGGGTGGCCCAGAGGTGCTCTCTGAATCGCTCCGCAAGTAGGCGGCCTGTCTCCCCTCCCCCCACTTTGTCTCAGCCGAATCCCTCCAGCCCGGCACCGCCTTCCTGACCTGCAGTCTTCTTCTTGACCTCTCCGCCTCCATCCTACTCCGACCTATCACCCTCACCTTGACCTCTTTCCACCTGTCACATTTCCAACTCCCCTCCTCCAAGTCCCTCCTCCCTACCTTTTATCTTCTCCTGCTGAACACTCTCTGCTCATTCCTGAAGAAGGGCCTGTGCCCGAAACGTCGAATCTCCTGTTCCCTGGATGCTGCCTGACCTGCTGTGCTGTTCCAGCAATAAAGTTTCAACTTTGATCTCCAGCATCTGCAGACCTCACTTCCTTCTCATTTTACTGAAAAGTAGGGAGTCTGTTAATTTGAGATTTACTGTTATGCGTGTTATGTCTTGATTATAAGTACATTATAACTAGTGTCCTCCAAACTAGCTGAGTTATCTTTTATGTCACCATACTTGCTTGTTTATAATGAGATCTATGCTGGTTTTTGAATATGAGCTTTGTTAAGTTGAGCGTTAGGGTGTAACCAGAGTTAGTGATATTCAGAGGTCAAATGGGTGTACCCTGCTGTCTGTACAAGTTTATGCCGCTTTTAGTAGGCTTTTCGCAATTGTTTATATTTTAGACTAATCAGATGACTGAGTAATTGCTGTGACCCTTTTAGTTGCAAAAATGTTATGGCTCCCTCATCTGCTGGAATAACATTACATTTTCATGTAATGGTGTTTAATATATTTGATCATAATAGATTTGCTTTTATTGTGTGACAAGATTAAAGAGAATATCAAAATTGGACACAATTTTCCATAATTTGATGAACAAAGAAAGTGGCACAGTGGTTAGCACTGCTGCCTCACAGCGCCTGAGACCCGGGTTCAATTCCCGCCTCAGGCGACTGACTGTGTGGAGTTTGCACGTTCTCCCCGTGTCTGCGTGGGTTTCCTCCGGGTGCTCCGGTTTCCTCCCACAGTCCAAAGATGTGCAGGGTCAGGTGAATTGGCCATGCTAAATTGCCCGTAGTGTTAGGTAAGGGGTAAATGTAGGGGTATGGGTGGGTTTCGCTTCGGCGGGTCGGTGTGGACTTGTTGGGCCGAAGGGCCTGTTTCCACACTGTAATGTAATCTAATGTAATCTAATCTAATCTAAAAAAAAATAATCAACTAAAAAGAAATAAAACATTGCATACTTTGGAAAAAGTTCACAAAAGTCGTAGAAATCTACACCACAGATAAAAGGCCCATCACATCTGTCTGGTCAAAACCAACCACTGAACAATTCTAATCCCATTTTCCAGCACTTTGATCCAAAATTCCTGTTGACCTGTCAATATCACCTCCACCTTGCTGTTACATTGATAGTTCTGTCAGATCATAACTTTGGCTCTAATTTGCTTCCTTTTCTTTGCCCTTTTCAGATTTTATTTTTCTTTCAGTCAGCAGCTTCACTTCCTCTAGGGCTCATTTTTTTTGCTTCTTTCTTTCTTTTTTTGCCCTATCATTCTTTTTGGCCCTGGAAGACTTCTGTCATGCAATCTTTCCCGATGTTCATCCTATTCAGACCTTGCTTCGATCCTTGTCAACACACCCTTTGCTCAAAATGTATTACATCACTAATCTTTGCCAGGCTTGAAAAGGTCACAAGTTTGAAACGCTGAATCTGCTTTTGTCCACGCCCCAAAACCTACTTCGTGATTGCAGGGCTTCAGTTCTTAGTTCAGTTTTCGTCTGCATCAAGAGAATTCTGCTTTAAGTTCATATTACAGACCAGAGTTTAAATTCAATCCAAAATGGTCTCTGCTGGCTTTAAGGATTCTGTATGAGATTTAATTCCCATACTTGAACACTTAAATTAACATTAGATTCAAATGTTATATACTCAAGAAGGGTTGTAGTGATAAGCCAGAGAACTACTGACCAGTGAGTCTCACATCAGTGGTAAGGAAACTATAGGAGAAAATTCTAAAGGGGGGTATCTATGTCCATTTGGAGAGGGAAGGCTTGATCAGGGATAGTCACAATAGCTTCATCAGAAGGAGGTCATGTCTAATAAATTTGATGAATTTTTTTGAGGAGGTGACCAGGTGTAAAGTGGAGAATAGTGAAGTTAGTGTAGTTTAGATAGATTTCAATAAAGTCTTTGACAAAGTTACATATGGGAGACTTATCAAGAAGGTAAATGCACATGAGATACAGACTCAATTGTTCGAAACAGAGGATGATGACAGAAGGCTGCTTGAGTTATTGGAAGCCAGAGTCCACTGGTTTACCACAGGGATCTTGCTGGGTCCCCTATTATTTGTCACTGACATAAATGACTTTAAGGTGGGTTGGATTAGCAAGTTTGTGGATGACCCAAAGATTGTTCAGATAGTTAACAGTTAAGTTGAGTATCTTGGACAACAAGATGATATAAACAGGATGGCCAAATGGGCAGAAAAATAGTAGGTGGAATTTAACCCTGAGGTGATACATTTTGGAAGAAGTAATTTGACAAGGAAGTCCTCAATGAATTACATGACACTGTGAAACAAAGGGACCTTGGAGTGTTTGCCCATAGATTTTGGATAGACAAACAGGAGGTTGGAAGAACACAGCAAGCCAGGCAGCATCAGGAGGTGAAAAAAGGCATATATGGCACCTGCTTTTATCAAGTGAGGCATAGATTACAAAAGAAGTGGAGGCCATGTTAGAGTTGCATAGAACTTTGGTGAGACCACAGCTAGAGTACTGTGTGCAGTCTGGTCACCACATTCCAGGAAGCACATGTTTGCACTGGAGGGAGTGCGGAGGAGATTCACCAGCATATGCCCAAGATGGTAAATTTAAGTTGAGACCACAGCTAGACGACAGTATGCAGTTCTGGTCACCACATTACAGAAGAATTGATTGCACTGGAGGAGGTGCAGAGGAGATTCACCAGAATGTTGCCTTGGATGAAAAATTTAAGTTATGAGGAAAGGTTGGCTAGGTTTGGGTTGCTTTTGCTGGAGTAGAGAAGACTGAGGAGCGATCGGATTCAGGTATACAATATTACGGGGAGCATGGACAGAGTGGCTGAAGAACAGCTGTTCTCCTTAGTTGATAGGTCAGTCATGAGAGGACACAGATTGTCCTCTCATGACAGGAGAGAGACAGGAGGTTTTGGGGTGGGGAGGGAGCAGAGGAGAAATGAGAGGAAAAACGGTTTTACCCAGAGAGTGGTGACAATTTGGAACGTGCTGCCTAGGAGGGTGGTGGATTCAAACAACCTCACATCCTTTTAAAAGTACCTGGATATGCATGTGGCACACCATAACATTCAAAGTTTAGAGCCAAGTGTTAGGTTAAAGGTCAGGTGCTTGTTACATGTCAGTGCAAACTTGCTGGGTGGAAGGACCTCTTCTGCACTGTATGATTCTTTGACTCTAAGCTGCTCCCCACACATACAGCTCTTTCAAGACTTTCTGTTAAAATTCACAATTCCATGTACTATCATGAACAATAATGATACTTAATGCAACTTCACGTGTTAACATTGCAGAGGCAATAACTAATTTCCAGGGTTGATATCAATAGTGGAAAGGTACTTTGCTGCCAACTGAAGAGGTCATCTGAAAATTCTTATAATTATTGAATACTGGAAGTTGCTGGTAGAGATTGGCTGTTATCTTTGACGATGGTGCAACGCAATCAGAACAGTTGGGTGAAATATTTTGATGCATTTTGATGAGAGTACAAGGTATTACCAACACAAAAATGTTTTTGAGCAATATGGATACGCTAATCTCAAGTCTGATCTACATTGTTTTAGTCAAGATATTGAGTTCTAATTTTAACTCAGTTGATGCAAAGGAAATTTTAGGCAATTGTTCACACAGTATCTAAAATTTCCATGAATTACTCATAGATTTCCTCTCCTCGTAAATAGCATTGTTTCTCTCTACAACTACAGACATTGCAACTCTAAGCAATTCAATTGTGCACAACAAAGATGTTGTAACAAAATATAGGGAAAGTTAATTACTTTTTTTTATTCTCTTCAGATTGGCACCAATTCTACTTGATGTTTCATTCCAGCCTCTCTAGCCAGTCTTTGCTAAGGAATAGGGATCCAACTGAATCACTACTTCCTCTGGTAAAGAAACCAGAACAAAGGAACAAATCTTAAAATTAGAGCTCAACCATTTAGGAAAACAGTCAGCAAGCCAACTTTTTCAAACAAAGCCTAATGGAATTCTGCAATTCTCTTCAGGATATTCAGAAGTTTCAAGATTGCATGACAATTTTTTTTTCCCAGTTAAGAATATAGAGTCAGAGTGTCATAAAGATGTACAGAATGGAAACAAACTCTTCGGTTCAACTCATCCACGTCGACCAGAAATACTAAATTAATCTTGTCCCATAACCTCCAAATCCTTACAATTCATGTATCCATCCAATGCCTTTTAAATATTCTAATTGTGCTATCCTCCACTGCCTCCTCTGGCAGCTCATTCAATGTGTGCACCATCCGCTGCATAAAAGAGTTGCCCCTTAGATCCCTTTTTAAATCTTTCCTCTCTCACCTTAAACCTATGCCCCTATTTTTTGACTTTCCTACCCTGGGAACAAGACCTCACCCTATCCATCCCCCTCATGATTTTATAAACCTCTACAAGATCAGCCCTCAGCCTCTGCCGCTCCAAGGAAAATAACCCAGCCTATTCAGCCTCTCCCTATAGTTCATACTCCACAACCCTGGTAATATCTTTGTAAATCTTTTCTGAACTTTTTCAAGTTTCACAACATTCTTCCTATAGCAAGGAGACCAGAATTGCATGCAATATTCTAATAGTGACCTAACCAATGTCCTTAATATCCCAACACCTATACTCAATGCACTGACCAATAAAGGCAAGCATATCAAACGCCTTCTTTATTATGGAGGAATATAGCGCAAATATAGGGAATGCAACTGAAATACAAATTAGCTATGATCTAATTAAATGTTAGGATCGGTTTGACAGGATCATGAGCAGACCATGTGGCCTAAATGTCACCAGGCTATTTGGCACTTGAGGGTCTTGCACTTGATCATGACACGGTTTTGGCACAACATTAATCTACACACATTTTTTAGCATATGAAGAAATAAAGAACGGGAATGTGGCCACTTGCAGCTCAAGCTATTTCCTAATCAACCAGTTGAGAGATGTTATTCAACAACAACTTGATTGAGTTTTCGAAGAGGTGACCATGAAAATAAATGAAGGCAGAGTGGTAGACGATGTCTACGTGGACTTTAGCAAGGCCTTCACCAAGATTCCTCAGGATAGACTGATCAGTGAGTTTAGAAATCATGGGATTTAGGGAGAGCTAGCCAATTCTATTGAGACAGAGGGTGATGGTAAAGGATTGTCATTCAGACTGGAGGCCTGTGACCAGCAATGTGCCACAAGAATCGGTGCTGAGTCTACTGTTGTTCATTATTTGTAAAAGCCACTTGAATGAGAATATGGTTAGTAAGTTTGCAGATGACATCAAAAATTGCTGGTATGGTGGACAGTGAAGAAAGTTACCTCAGAGTACAACAGGATCTTGATTAACTGGGCCAGTGGACCGAGGAATGTTAGACGAAGTTTAAGTTAGTTAATGTGAGGTGTTGAATTTTGGTAAGATAAACCAGGCAGGACTTACACAGGTAATGGTAAGGCCCTGGGGAGAGATGTTAAACAGAGAGACCTAAGTGTACAGGTACATTAGTTCTTTGAAACCAGGGTCACAGGTAGAGAGGGTGGTGAAGGTATTATTTGGCATGCTTGCCTTCATCATTCACAGCACTAAATACAGGAATTGGGAGGCATGTTACATATGTACAAGACATTGGTAAGGCCACATACAATGCACTGCATTCAATTCTGGTCACCCTACTATAGAAATGATGTTATTAAACTGAAAAGGGTGAAAATAAGATTCACAGGGATGTTAGTTGGAGGGCTTAAGTTATAAAGAGAGGCTGATTAGGCTGTGACTTTTTTTCCATGGAGCATAGGAGGCTGAGGGGTGACCTTATAGAAGCTTATAAAATCCTGAGCACCATGGAGGTGGTGAATAGCTATGGCCTTTTTCCAGAGTAGGTGAATCCAAAACTACAGGGTATCAGTTTAAGATGAGGGGCAAGATTTAAAAAGGGACCTGAGGAGCAACTTTTGTACAAAGGCGAATGCATGGATGGAACAAGCTGCCAGACGAATTGGTGGAGACAGTACAATTACAACGTTTAAAAGGCATTTGAACAGGTACATGAATATGAAATGTTTAAAGGGTTACAGGCTAAACACGGACAAATGAGACTGGTTCAGTTTAGGAAGCCCTTGTTTGACACGAACGAGTTGGGGAGAAGCGTCGTCTCTGTGCTGTACGACTTTGAGCTCTGGAGCAGATGAGACCTGAACCCAGGCCTCCTGGCTCAGAGGTTAAGAACGCTACTACTGCACCAAAAGAGTCTTAAACGACATCCGTAATGAAGTCGGCTGCATCAGACTACATTTAAAAGAGAGGAGAAAGTGAGGACTGCAGATGCTGGAGAGCAGAGCTGAAAATGTGTTGCTGGAAAAGCGCAGCAGGTCAGGCAGCATCCAGGGAACAGGAGAATCGACGTTTCGGGCACAAGATAAAAGGTAGGGAGGAGGGACTTGGGAGAGGGGCGTTGGAAATGCGATAGGTGGAAGGAGGTCAAGGTGAGGGTGATAGGCCGGAGTGGGGTGGGGGCGGAGAGGTCAGGAAGAAGATTGCAGGTTAGGAAGGCTGTGCTGAGTTCGAGGGATTTGACTGAGACAAGGTGGGGGGAGGGGAAATGAGGAAACTGGAGAAATCTGAGTTCATCCCTTGTGGTTGGAGGGTTCCGAGGTGGAAGATGAGGCACTCTTCCTCCAACCGTCGTGTTGCTATGGTCTGGCGATGGAGGAGTCCAAGGACCTGCATGTCCTTGGTGGAGTGGGAGGGGGAGTTGAAGTGTTGAGCCACGGGGTGGTTGGGTTGGTTGGTCCGGGTGTCCCAGAGGTGTTCTCTGAACCGTTCCGCAAGTAGGCGGCCTGTCTCCCCAATAGAGGAGGCCACATCGGGTGCAGCGGATGCAATAAATGATGTGTGTGGAGGTGCAGGTGAATTTGTGGCGGATATGGAAGTATCCCTTGGGGCCTTGGAGGAAAGTAAGGGGGGGGGGGGGGGGGGAGGTGTGGGCGCAAGTTTTGCATTTCTTGCGGTTGCAGGGGAAGGTGCCGGGAGTGGAGGTTGGGTTGGTGGGGGGTGTGGACCTGACGAGGGAGTCACGGAGGGAGTGGTCTTTTCGGAACGCTGATAGGGGAAATGAAATGAGTTTCTAAATATCTATTAAAAAACATCACAATATAAAAATAATTTAATCATGAAAGCCCATTCAGGACTCTTCAAACATCTCCGATATTTAACCCTTATAAAAATAAACTGGATAAGCTAATTGCCCAAGGGTGCATGGGTATATGCCTGTGCAAGAGATTGTCTTTCAATATATACTCAAAATAAAACATTTGACATTTACTGGTGTTAACAAAATGCTAACTTCTGTTCAACTCAGTAAAAGCAACCAGTTTTCCCCATTGTTTTGTATGGTCTTACTGAAGAATAGTTTCTGGTAACAGCCTTGGCCTAAGAGAAACTAAAAATGAAATGATGTAAAATAACTAAGGGTAGATGACATTGAAGACCAAGAGGACTTCATAAGAATGTAATGACACTGACTTCTGCTATCGCTACTAATAAAACATCAAACCAAGCCAAACTGTAATTAAGAAATCAGCCCCCATAGCAAATGATCGATGCATATGTATGAATAGTTGTGGTATACTTACCAAGAACATGTTTGTAACAAGAAAACCTGTAAATTACCAGATTCTCAAACACTAAGCCACAGCATATTGCCCATAAAAGACAATCCCTTGCAAAGATCAATCTGTAATATTCTGTGTTTTCATAAAACCAAGTACAAACTATGCTTAGTCAGATGTACAGCAAGGAAACAGACCTTTCAGTACCAGATGTTCAAAATAAATCAAGTCCCATGTGCCAGCAATTGGCCCATATTCCTGTAAACCTTCCTATTTATGTACCCATCCAGATGCCTTTTTCATGAGGATTTTGGGTAATCCAAGATGGAGGATGGGAAAAATTTTTGGCCGTACAGGCTGCTCCTTTTTTGAGATATTTTAGGTGCTGGAAGTGCTTTCCTAGAATTCCAGGAGCAGAAATTATTGTTTTAAATGCTGTTGCATGGTTTTGGAACTTTGGGAAAAAAAAGTCAAAACAGCAGCAGTTTTAAAAGGGAGAGGTACAGACAAAGGAAGCACATGGGGAGGTCAGTGCAGGAGAGAGAGAGAGAGAGAGAGAGAGAAAAAAAACTGACAGTGTCTTTGCTGTTTGAAGTCATGTATCGCTGGAGTGCATCTGGGAAAATTAATGAACAGTAAAATTCACAACCGATCTTGGAGGAACTGTTTGGGGAAGTTCACAGCACAGAATCAGATAAGTGTATTGTTTTAAGTGGCCTACAGAAAGTCTGCAGTAGTGAGTAGAGTCGGTTCTTTCTTGATTATGTTTTTGGAGATATGTCTCTTGATCAAACTTAAAATATAAGCCATAACTATTAATTTAACCTGGGGCAGTGTTTGTCGAGGAATAAGATGGTGTTATTTTCTAGGTCTATAGATTGTGAAGGAGCAAAAATGGCCTTTAGTAGAGTGATATGTGCTTCTTGTCAGATGTAAGAGTTTAAAGAGAGTTTAGGGATTACTGCGGACTATATCTGCCATAAATGCTGTTGGTTGCGAATCTTATCAGATCGAATGGATCGGTTGGAGAGACAGTTAGAAGCAATGAGGAATTTGCAACAGCAACAGTATGTGATGGATGGCAGTTATAGGAAGGGGGGGGGAAAGTCTCAGATACAGTCACATAGATGGGTTAACTCCAGGAAAGGCAAGAGAGGTAGGCAGCTAGTGCATGCGTCTTATGTGGCTATACCCATTTCAAACAGGTATGCTGTTTTGGAAGATGTAGGGGGTGATGGATTCTCAGGGGAACATAGCACGAACAGCCAAGTTTCTGGTATTGAGACTGGCTCTAATGCAACGAGGGGTACGTCGGGTTCCAAGAGATCAATTGTGTTAGGGGATTCTCCAGTCCGAGGTACAGACAGATGTTTCTGTGGCCAGCAGCGAAAAATCAGAATGGTGTGTTGCTTCCCTAGTGCCAGGATCAAGGATGTCTCAGAGAGGGTGCAGAATATTCTCATGGGGGAGAGGGGCCAGTAACAGGTCATTGTCCACATTGGAACCAATGAGATAGGAAGGGAAAAGGTTGAGATTCTGAAGGAAGATTACAGAGAGTTCAGCAGGAACTTAAAAATGAGTTCCTCGAGAGTAGTAATATCTGGATTACTCCCGGTGCTACGAGCTAGTGAGGGCAGGAAGAGGAGGATAGAGCAGATGAATGCATGGCTGAGGAGCTGCTGTATGGGGAAGGATTCACATTTTTGGATCATTGGAACCTCTTTTGAGGTAGAAATGACCTGGGGGGCAGGGTGGGGAGGGACCAAGGGAGATAGTGAGTAAAGAGATCAATCTCAGACTGGTACAGTTGAGAACAGAAACGAGTCAAACAGGGAGGGACTAATACATTAAACTGCATTTAGTTCAATGCAAGGGGCCTAACAGGGAAGGCAGATGAACTCAGGGCATGGTTAGGAACATGGGACTGGGATATCATAGCAATTACAGAAACATGGCTCAGGGATGGGCAGGTCTGGCAGCTTCATATTCCAGGATACAAATGCTACAGGAAGGATAGAAAGGGATGCAAGAGAGGAGGGGGAGTGGCATTTTTGATAAGGGATTGCATTACAGCTGTGCTGAGGGAGGATATGCCTGGAAATACATCCAGGGAAATTATTTGGTGGAACTGAGAAATAAAAAAGGGACGTTCACCTTATTGCAATTGTATTATAGACCTCCTAATAGTCAAAGGGAAATTGAGAAACAAACTTGTAAAGAGATCTCAGCTATCTGTAAGAATAATAGGGTGGTTATGGTAGGGGAGTTTAACTTTCCAAACATAGACTGGGACTGCCATAATGTTAAGTGTTTAGATGGAGATGAATTTGTTAAGTGTGTACAAGAAAATTTTCTGATTCAGTATGTGAATGTACTTACAAGAGAAGGTGCAAAACTTGACCTACTCTTGGGAAATAAGGCAGGGCAGGTGACTGAGGTGTCAGTGGAGGAGCACTTTGGGGCCAGCGACCATCATTCTATTGGATTTAAAATAGTGATGGGAAAGGATAGACCAGATCTAAAAGCTGAAGATCTAAATTGGAGGAAGGCCAGTTTTGACGATATTAGGCAAGAACTTTCAAAAGCTGATTGGGGGCAGATGTTCGCAGGTAAAGGGAAGGCTGGAAAATGGGAAGCCATCAGAAATGAGAGAATGAGAATCCAGAAAAAGTATATTCCTGTCAGGGTGAAAGGAAAGGCTGGTAAGTATAAGGAATGCTGGATGACTAAAGAAATTGAGGGTTTGGTTAAGAAAAAGAAGGAAGCATATGTCAGGTATAGACAGGATAGATCGAGTGAGTCCTTAGGTGAGTATAAAGGCAGTAGGAGTATACTTAAGAGAGAAATCAGGAGGGCAAAAAGAGGACATGAGACAGCTTGGGCAAATAGAATTAAGGAGAATCCAAAGGGTTTCACAAATAAATTAAAGACAAAAGGGTAACTAGGGAGAGATAGGGCCCCTCAAAGATCAGCAAGGTGGCCTTAGTGTGGAGCCACAGAAAATGGGTACTTAATGAGTATTTTGCATCAGTATTTACTGTGGAAAAGGATATGGAAGATAGAGACCATAGGAAAATAGATGGTGACGCCTTGCAAAATTCTGGATTAGTGGTGCTGGAAGAGCACAGCAATTCAGGCAGCATCCGAGGACAGGCAAAATCGACGTTTCGGGCAAAAGCCCTTCATCAGGAATAAAGGCAGAGAGCCTGAAGCATGGAGAGATAAGCTAGAGGAGGGTGGGGGTGGGGAGAGAGTAGCATAGAGTACAATAGGTCAGTGGGGAAGGAGATGAAGGTGATAGGTCAGGGAGGAGAGGGTGGAGTGGATAGGTGGAAAAGGAGCTGGGCAGGTCGGACAAGTCGAGTTGCTGGAGGTTAGAAACTAGGATGAGGTGGGGGAAGGGGAAATGAGGAAACTGTTGAAATCCACATTGATGCCCTGAGGTTGAAGTGTTCCGAGGCGGAAGATGAGGCGTTCTTCCTCCAGGCGTCTGGTGGTGAGGGAGCGGCGGTGGAGGAGGCCCAGCACCTCCATATCCTCGGCAGAGTGGGAGGGGGAGTTGAAATGTTGAGCCACTGGGCGATTTGGTTGATTGATGCGGGTGTCTCTGAGATGTTCCCTAAAGCGCTCTGCTAGGAGGCGCCCAGTCTCCCCAATGTAGAGGAGACCGCATCGGGAGCAACGGATACAAAAGATGATATTAGTGGATGTGCAGGTAAAACTTTGATGGATGTGGAAGGCTCCTTTAGGGCCTTGGATGGAGGTGAGGGAGGAGGTGTGGGCACAGGTTTTACAGTTCCTGCGGTGGCAGGGGAAAGTGCCAGGATGGGAGGGTGGGTCGTAGGGGGGCGTGGACCTGACCAGGTAGTCACGGAGGGAACGGTCTTTGCGGAAGGCGGAGAGGGGTGGGGAGGGAAATATATCCCTGGTGGTGGGGTCTGTTTGGAGGTGGCGGAAATGTCGGCGGATGATTTGGTTTATGCGAAGGTTGGTAGGGTGGAAGGTGAGCACCAGGGGCGTTCTGTCCTTGTTGCGGTTGGAGGGGTTGGGTCTGAGGGCGGAGGTGCGGGATGTGGATGAGATGCGTTGGAGGGCATCTTTAACCACGTGGGAAGGGAAATTGCGGTCTCTAAAGAAGGAGGCCATCTGGTGTGTTCTATGGTGGAACCGCTCCTCCTGGGAGCAGATACGGCGGAGGCGGAGGAATTGGGAATACGGGATGGCATTTTTGCAAGAGGTAGGGTGGGAAGAGGTGTAATCCAGGTAGCTGTGGGAGTCGGTGTGTTTGTAGAAAATGTCAGTGTCAAGTCGGTCGTCACTGATGGAGATGGAGAGGTCCAGGAAGGGGAGGGAGGTGTCAGAGATGGTCCAGGTAAATTTAAGGTCAGGGTGGAATGTGTTGGTGAAGTTGATGAATTGCTCAACCTCCTCGCGGGAGCACGAGGTGGCGCCAATGCAGTCATCAATGTAGCGGAGGAAGAGGTGGGGAGTGGTGCCGGTGTAATTACGGAAGATCAACTGCTCCACGTAGCCAACAAAGAGACAGGCATAGCTGGGGCCCATACGTGTGCCCATGGCTACCCCTTTGGTCTGGAGGAAGTGGGAGGATTCAAAGGAGAAATTGTTAAGGGTGAGGACCAGTTCGGCCAAACGAATGAGAGTGTCGGTGGAGGGGTACTATTGGGAACGTCTGGAGAGGAAAAAACGGAGGGCTTGGAGGCCCTGGTCATGGCGGATGGAGGTGTAGAGGGATTGGATATCCATGGTGAAGATGAGGCGTTGGGGGCCGGGGAAACGGAAGTCTTGGAGGAGGTGGAGGGCGTGGGTAGTGTCTCGAACATATGTGGGGGGTTCCTGGACTAGGGGGGATAGGACAGTGTCGAGGTAGGTAGAGATGAGTTCAGTGGGGCAGGAGCATGCTGAGACAATGGGTCGGCCAGGGTGGTCAGGCTTGTGGATCTTGGGAAGGAGGTAGAACCGGGCAGTGCGGAGTTCCCGGACTATGAGGTTGGAAGCTGTGGGTGGGAGATCTCCTGAGGTGATGAGGTTGTGTATGGTCTGGGAGATGATGGTTTGGTGATGGGGGGTGGGGTCATGGTCAAGGGGGCGGTAGGAAGAGGTGTCCTCGAGTTGGCGTTTGGCTTCAGCGATGTAGAGGTCAGTGCGCCAGACTACCACTGCGCCCCCTTTGTCCGCTGGCTTGATGGTGAGGTCAGGATTGGAGCAGAGGGATTGGAGGGCTGCGCGTTGTGAGGGTGAGAGGTTGGAGTGGGGGAGGGGGGTCGACAGGTTGAGGCGGTTAATGTCCCGGCGGCAGTTGGAAATGAAGAGGTCGAGGGCAGGTAATAGGCCAGCGCGGGGTGTCCAGGTGGATGTAGTGTGTTGGAGGTGGGCGAAGGGGTCCTCGGAAGGTGGGCGGGAGTCCTGATTGTGAAAGTAAGCTCGGAGGCGGAGGCGACGGAAGAATTGTTCGATGTCACGGCGTGTATTAAATTCATTGATGCGTGGACGGAGGGGGGACAAAGGTGAGTCCTTTGCTAAGGACTGATCGTTCGTCCTCAGTGAGGGGGAGGTCTGGGGGGATGGTGAAAACTCGGCAGGGCTGGGAGCCGGGAGCTGGTGTAGGTGTAGAGCTGGGAGTGGGGTCGGAGCCAGTACCTGGAGTGGGTGTGATGGTGGGGGGAATGGGGGTAGAGTCATGAGCAGGGGTAGTGTTCCCCTCGGGGTTCTGGGGGGTGGGGATAGTGACAGTGGGGTCTGTGGGGGGCGTGTCAGCAGAATGCAGGTGAGTGGCGCTGGTGGGGGCGGAGGTGGTGGCAGACATGGCAGTAGGGGTGACGGAAGTCACTGAGCGTGTGGCATCATCGATGATGTGAGGGCCGGAAGTGGCTGTGGGAGTGGCCATGATGGGGGCAGAAGTGACATCATCAATCAGCGTGGGGGTGGTAGCTGCATCAGCCGCATGGCTAATGGTGTTTCCGAGGCCAGGGGAATCTTCTGGAATGTTTGAGGAGCGCTGGTTATGGAGGTGGGTAGATAAAAGTTTGTTGTACTTACAGTTTTTGATGTTTGAGATGGAATTGAAATACTGTTTGTTGAGAGTATGAATTCTCCTGAGGATGTAGTACAGAGTGGGTCCTTTGCAATTCTGAGAGAGTGTGGCCCTCAGCTGAGGCAGGGCAGACTGTAGAGAGGTTAGGTACCGGCGCATTGCTGCAAGCGTGGAGCGGAGGATCTTGATGGAGAACCGTTGCTGGTGTTTTTGAATCTGTAGTCTGTACTGTTTGTCCTGTTCAGGTCCGAACTCTGCTGGTTTAAAGGTGGTCCGGAGTCCGTGTGGGGTGAATTGGTTACGGAGACAGGCACTGAGGAAGCAGATGTGGCTGTGATAGCGAGTTTGTTTCAGGACATGGTTGAAGAGCTTCAGGGCTGAGGAAATGACCTGGGAGTTGCAGTGAGAGAGAGAGAGACTCCCTGAGATTCTTGTAGAGAGAGGAGGAAAACTTCTTCAAGGCAGGCATCCTTGAAAGAGGATTCGCAGTAGGGTTAAAATCAACGAGGTAAAAACAATGACTGCAGATGCTGGAAACCAGATTCTGGATTAGTGGTGCTGGAAGAGCACAGCAATTCAGGCAGCATCCGAGGACAGGCAAAAAACTGTAAGTACAACAAACTTTTATCTACCCACCTCCATAACCAGCGCTCCTCAAACATTCCAGAAGATTCCCCTGGCCTCGGAAACACCATTAGCCATGTGGCTGATGCAGCTACCACCCCCACGCTGATTGATGATGTCACTTCTGCCCCCATCATGGCCACTCCCACAGCCACTTCCGGCCCTCACATCATCGCTGATGCCACACGCTCAGTGACTTCCGTCACCCCTACTGCCATGTCTGCCACCACCTCCGCCCCCACCAGTGCCACTCACCTGCATTCTGCTGACACGCCCCCCACAGACCCCACTGTCACTATCCCCACCCCCCAGAACCCCGAGGGGAACACTACCCCTGCTCATGACTCTACCCCCATTCCCCCCACCATCACACCCACTCCAGGTACTGGCTCCGACCCCACTCCCAGCTCTACACCCACACCAGCTCCCGGCTCCCAGCCCTGCCGAGTTTTCACCATCCCCCCAGACCTCCCCCTCACTGAGGACGAACGATCAGTCCTTAGCAAAGGACTCACCTTTGTACCCCTCCGTCCACGCATCAATGAATTTAATACACGCCGTGACATCGAACAATTCTTCCGTCGCCTCCGCCTCCGAGCTTACTTTCACAATCAGGACTCCCGCCCACCTTCCGAGGACCCCTTCGCCCACCTCCAACACACTACATCTACCTGGACACCCCGCGCTGGCCTATTACCTGCCCTCGACCTCTTCATTTCCAACTGCCGCCGGGACATTAACCGCCTCAACCTGTCGACCCCCCTCCCCCACTCCAACCTCTCACCCTCACAACGCGCAGCCCTCCAATCCCTCTGCTCCAATCCTGACCTCACCATCAAGCCAGCGGACAAAGGGGGCGCAGTGGTAGTCTGGCGCACTGACCTCTACATCGCTGAAGCCAAACGCCAACTCGAGGACACCTCTTCCTACCGCCCCCTTGACCATGACCCCACCCCCCATCACCAAACCATCATCTCCCAGACCATACACAACCTCATCACCTCAGGAGATCTCCCACCCACAGCTTCCAACCTCATAGTCCGGGAACCCCGCACTGCCCGGTTCTACCTCCTTCCCAAGATCCACAAGCCTGACCACCCTGGCCGACCCATTGTCTCAGCATGCTCCTGCCCCACTGAACTCATCTCTACCTACCTCGACACTGTACTATCCCCCCTAGTCCAGGAACTCCCCACATACGTTCAAGACACTACCCACGCCCTCCACCTCCTCCAAGACCTCCGTTTCCCCGGCCCCCAACGCCTCATCTTCACCATGGATATCCAATCCCTCTACACCTCCATCCGCCATGACCAGGGCCTCCAAGCCCTCCGTTTTTTCCTCTCCAGACGTTCCCAATAGTACCCCTCCACCGACACTCTCATTCGTTTGGCCGAACTGGTCCTCACCCTTAACAATTTCTCCTTTGAATCCTCCCACTTCCTCCAGACCAAAGGGGTAGCCATGGGCACACGTATGGGCCCCAGCTATGCCTGTCTCTTTGTTGGCTACGTAGAGCAGTTGATCTTCCGTAATTACACCGGCACCACTCCCCACCTCTTCCTCTGCTACATTGATGACTGCATTGGCGCCACCTCGTGCTCCCGCGAGGAGGTTGAGCAATTCATCAACTTCACCAACACATTCCACCCTGACCTTAAATTTACCTGGACCATCTCTGACACCTCCCTCCCCTTCCTGGACCTCTCCATCTCCATCAGTGACGACCGACTTGACACTGACATTTTCTACAAACACACCGACTCCCACAGCTACCTGGATTACACCTCTTCCCACCCTACCTCTTGCAAAAATGCCATCCCGTATTCCCAATTCCTCCGCCTCCGCCGTATCTGCTCCCAGGAGGAGCGGTTCCACCATAGAACACACCAGATGGCCTCCTTCTTTAGAGACCGCAATTTCCCTTCCCACGTGGTTAAAGATGCCCTCCAACGCATCTCATCCACATCCCGCACCTCCGCCCTCAGACCCAACCCCTCCAACCGCAACAAGGACAGAACGCCCCTGGTGCTCACCTTCCACCCTACCAACCTTCGCATAAACCAAATCATCCGCCGACATTTCCGCCACCTCCAAACAGACCCCACCACCAGGGATATATTTCCCTCCCCACCCCTCTCCGCCTTCCGCAAAGACCGTTCCCTCCGTGACTACCTGGTCAGGTCCACGCCCCCCTACGACCCACCCTCCCATCCTGGCACTTTCCCCTGCCACCGCAGGAACTGTAAAACCTGTGCCCACACCTCCTCCCTCACCTCCATCCAAGGCCCTAAAGGAGCCTTCCACATCCATCAAAGTTTTACCTGCACATCCACTAATATCATCTTTTATATCCGTTGCTCCCGATGCGGTCTCCTCTACATTGGGGAGACTGGGCGCCTCCTAGCAGAGCGCTTTAGGGAACATCTCAGAGACACCCGCATCAATCAACCAAATCGCCCAGTGGCTCAACATTTCAACTCCCCCTCCCACTCTGCCGAGGATATGGAGGTGCTGGGCCTCCTCCACCGCCGCTCCCTCACCACCAGACGCCTGGAGGAAGAACGCCTCATCTTCCGCCTCGGAACACTTCAACCCCAGGGCATCAATGTGGATTTCAACAGTTTCCTCATTTCCCCTTCCCCCACCTCATCCTAGTTTCTAACCTCCAGCAACTCGACTTGTCCGGACTTGTCCGACCTGCCCAGCTCCTTTTCCACCTATCCACTCCACCCTCTCCTCCCTGACCTATCACCTTCATCTCCTTCCCCACTGACCTATTGTACTCTATGCTACTCTCTCCCCACCCCCACCCTCCTCTAGCTTATCTCTCCATGCTTCAGGCTCTCTGCCTTTATTCCTGATGAAGGGCTTTTGCCCGAAACGTCGATTTTGCCTGTCCTCGGATGCTGCCTGAATTGCTGTGCTCTTCCAGCACCACTAATCCAGAATCTGGTTTCCAGCATCTGCAGTCATTGTTTTTACCACGCCTTGCAAAATGTCCAGATTACAGAGGAGGAAGTGCTGGACGTCTTGAAACGCATAAGGGTGGATAAATCCCCAGGACCTGATCAGGTGTACCCTAGAACGCTGTGGGAAGCTAGAGAAGGGATTGCTGGGCCTCTTGCTGAGATATTTGTATCATCGATAGTCACAGGTGAGGTGCCAGAAGACTGGAGGCTAACGTGGTGCCACTGTTTAAGAAGGGTGGTAAGGACAAGCCAGGGAACTATAGACCAGTGAGCCTGACATTGGTGGTGGGCAAGTTGTTGGAGGGAATCCTGAGGGACAGGATGTACATGTATTTGGAAAGGGGTGATTAGGGGTGGTCAACTTGGCTTTGTGCGTGGGAAATCATGTCCCACAAACTTGATTGAGTATTTTGAAGAAGTAACAGAGGATTTATGAGGGCAGAGTGGTTGATGTCAGCTATATGGAGTTCAGTAAGGCATTCGACAAGGTTCCCCACGGGAGACTGGTTAGCAAGGTTAGATCTCACGGAATACAGGGAGAACTAGCCATTTGGGTACAGAACTGGCTCAAAGGTAGAAGACAGAGGGTGGTGGTGGAGGGTTGTTTTTCAGACTGGAGGCCTGTGACCAGTGGAGTGCCATAAGGATCGGTGCTGGGTCCTCTACATTTTGTCATTTACATAAATGATTTGGATGTGACCATAAGAGGTATAGTTGGTAAGTTTGCAGCTGACACCAAAATTGGAGGTGTCCAATTTAAAAGTGGACGGCGAAGAGGGTTACCTCAGATTACAACAGGATCTGGACCAGATAGGCCAGTGGGCTGAGAAGTTGCAGATGGAGTTTAATTCAGATAAATGTGAGGTGCTGCATTTTGTGAGTGCAGGTTCATAGCTCCTTGAAAGTGGAGTCGCAGGTAGATAGGATAGTGAAGGCGGCATTTGGTATGCTTTCCTTTATTGGTCAGAATATTGAGTACAGGAGTTGGCAGGTCATGTTGCGGCTGAACAGGACATTGGTTAGGCCACAGTTGGAATATTGCATGCAATTCTGGTCTCCTTTCTAATCGGAAAGATGTTGTGAAACTTGATAGGGTTCAGAAAAGATTTACAAGGATATTGCCAGGGTTGGAGGATTTGAACTATAGGGAGAGGCTGAACAGGCTGGGTCTGTTTTCCCTGGAGCGGCGGACGCTGAGGGGTGATCTTTTAGAGGTTTACAAAATTATGTCGGCATGGATAGGGTAAATAGGCAAAGTCTTTTTAGTGGGGTAAGGGAGTCCAGAACTAGAGGGCACAGGTTTAGGGTGTGAGAGAAAAGATATATAAGAGATCTAAGTGGCAACATTTTCATACACAGGGTGGTACGTGTATGAAATGAGCTACCAGAAGAAGTGGTGGAGGCTGGTACAATTGCAAGCTTTTTGATGCATTTGGATGGATATGTGAATAGGAACGGTTTGGAGGGATACGAGCCGGGTGCTGGCAGTGGGACAAGATTGGGTTGGGATTGTTGTGGCTGTGTTCGCTGAGCTGGGAATTTGTGTTGCAGACATTTCGTCCCCTGTCTAGGTGACACCCTCAGTGCTTGAGAGCCTGCCGCAACCCAAAGGACTAGCCACACTACTATACATCAAGAGCATTTCCGAACTGACAGCCAGACTACTGCGACCACTAGGACTCTTAACAGCACACAAACCCACAGCCACTCCCAGACAACTCACCAGAACGAAGGACCCAATACCCACCATGAGCAAAACCAATGTAGTGTACAAAATCCCATGCAAGGACTGCACAAAACACTACATAGGACAAACAGGAAGACAGCTAACGATCCGCATCCATGAACACCAACTAGCCACGAAACGACACGACCAGCTATCCTTAGTAGCCACACACGCAGATGACAAGCAACATGAATTCAACTGGGACAGCACTACTATTATAGGACAAGCCAAACAGCCAGGGAATTCCTAGAGGCATGGCACTCATCCACAGATTCAAATCAATAAGCACATCGACCTGGACCCAATATACTGACCACTGCAGCGGACAGCTGGAACTGACAACCGGAAGCGGCAGATTCAAACCACTACAAATGCCGGAGGAAACATCACAGAAGCGCTTCACAGGAGGCTCCCAAGCACTGAGGATGTCACCTAGACAGGGGACGAAACGTCTGCAACACAAATTCCCAGCTCGGCGAACACAACCACAGCAACGAGCACGCGAGCTACAAATCTTCTCACAAACATTGGGTTGGGATATCTGGTCGGCATGGATGGGTTGGACTGAAGGGTCTGTTTCCGTGCTGTACATCTCACTGACTCTATGTTGGCGTTGTCATTGTATCAGCCTCCACCACCTCCTCTGGCAGCTCATTCCATATATTCACCATCCTCTGCATGAAAACATTGCCCCTCAGGTCCCTTTTAAATCTTTCCCCTCTCACCTTAAACGTATGCCTTCCTGGTTTGAACTCCCCCACTTCTGGGAAAATATGTCTACTTATCCTATCCATGCCCCTCATGACTTTATAAACTTCTTTGAGGTCACCCCTCAGCCTCCAATGCTCCAGGGAAATACCCCCAGCCTCTCCCTATAGGTCAAAACCTCCAACTGTGGTAACGTCCTTGTAAATCTTTTCTGAACCCTTTCAAGTTTCAAAGGAAAATCTTCTCATCACTTCAAGAATCATTTTACAGACATACTCTGGAAGTTTAACTTTTAAAAAATTAGAAAAAAGGAGTAGACCATGTGGTGTCTCTGGCCAGCTCCACCATTTAATAAATATGACATTTTCAGTATATCCTGATACTGTATTCTTAATAATAGATCCAAGCAGTCACACATTAAACTAACTGGCCTATTGTTTCCTGCTTTCCGCCTCCCTATTTGATGATTTAAGGTTTTCCAGTCTGCTTGGACCTTTCCAAAATCTTGGGAATATTGGATAGTCATCTGTCTCTAACACTACTTCTTTTAAGTCCATAGAATGCAGACTCAGGTTCAGGGGTCTAGTCAGCTTTTACTCCCAGTACTTTCTCTATGGTGATGATGATTGCCTTAAGTTCCTCCCTATCTTTTGTTCTGCTTTTTTAATATTCTATCTCTGGTTTCTAAAGTTTTCCTGCAAATTCTAGCCTCTCCATTAACTGCATAACATTATATGCCTTTGCTTTTATTTGATCCTATTCCTGAACATTCTCAGTTAGCTATGGATGGTTCATTCTTCTCAATGAAATACATTTTTTAATAATTGTGAAATATTCTTTTAAATATCCAACCATGTTTCTAGTGTTTTACACTTTAATCTATTCTCGCAGTCCATTTAGTAAAATGTCTTCTTCATAAATTTTGGAATTGTTTGGATTCAAATTCAATATATTAGTTTAAGACCTAAGTTTCTCACCCTCAGACTGAATGTGAAATTCAGTCATGCTATGATCATTCTTACAGACATGATCCTTTGCTGAAGTCATTGATTGACTTTGTCTCATTACCCATTCGCAGGTTTAAAATAACTAGTGACTTGGTTGGTTCAATAGTGTATTGCTTGAAGAAACTGTCACATATACATGAAAATCTCTTTCTCAAGAAGTTATCACTAAATTTATTTTTCCAATCTAATGATTAATTAAAATCTCATTTGAATATGGCAGGATCATTCTGACAAGTCCCCATTATTTCTCAATATATACTGAGAAAGGATAGGAAGGGAAAGCATAGAATTAAAGAAACCAAAGAATGTTAGAAATAAAGCAAAAGGAAAAAGTATTAAGATAATTTTGCTGGGAAAAGCAGGAAGTCCAGCTCTGTACAAGAACAAGTTTCAGCAACTATGAAATTTAAAAATTAGTCATTAAGGAGGAACAAAAGGCTTTGACAGATCACTTCAACTTAAATTACCCAAGAGGAAAGACAATAGGGGTTTGAATAAAGAGTTTACTGACCAAGCATGTGAGGTGGAAAACAATGAGGAATGGGTTTAAGACATAAAAAAGTCAGTAATCAGGTTTAAACAAGGACATGAGGTGACGATTATGTGACCAAACTTTACAGGATATCAACACTTAATGTCATCACCTGAGTCAGTACAAGGGCAGTTTCATTATCGCTATTCTTGTAATGTGATTGGTCAACAAAAGACCAACAAATTCATCACAAGCACAGCAGGAATGTGGGGAGTACATCATATTCATCAGCAGGAGTCTGATTGACATTTTAATGGGCAAAAACTGTATAAATACTAAAGATTGAGAGTGCCATTTTCGGAGTAGTCTGAGAGAGCTCAAGGTTGGTAAGTGCTGGTACCGTTACTCTGCTGAGGTTTAAGAACTTCTACTTAGACTAGGGCTTGGTGCCTTTTACTCTGTAACTGTGATACTGCAGTAAATGTTTAAATGAATGTGCTGAACCTTTAATGGACTGCTTGTAAAAATTTTATTCTAGGCAATTGAACAATCTCAGGGAAAGAACCAGGTAAGTTTGAGTAGACTCCAGTAGGGTGTCCTCCCTTACCCACTGAAACTTTCAGGGAGGCTTCAGTAATACAATGTTACAGATTAGCTGTATGGCTTCTTTCTCTAGCTATTTCATATCTACACTCAGACCAATTCGACATTTTAATCTTCGTGGTAACATGTAAAGACCATGTCTTGTTTTTTGCTTTATTTATTTTGGCCATAAGGTGGCATACATTAAAGTGGAAAATATTGTTTAAAGATTAGTATGGGAGAATTGGATTTCGTTGCACGGGATACCAATACCAGTATTGAGGAAAGGGATGGTGTTCATCTAAACCATTGTTGACACCAATGTTCTGCAGAATTGTGTAATGTGATGTCGGGCATGTGACTTCGATTTTTTTTTTAAAGTTTGAATGTTTACATTTCAAATTAATATGGGTTTATCACTTTGTCTGACTGAGGATAATGATTAATTGAAACTATTTCTGCTAAGTCAAGGTAATTTCTTTTAAAACAATCTGACAGAGGTAGTTTTCAGAACAAATGGGTTTTTGCATAGAATTTGGAGAGTTTACAACTGAGCAAGGTAAACAATTCTGCAGCAAATATCTGTCAGAAATTTCTGTACGTTTTTTTGAAGCTTCGCAGAAACTCCATAGCTTGACTTTTTAAAAAAAAATTCAGTTTGGGACTGTTCTACAAACTCCTTTTATGATGGTGAATGTTTATGGCAATGTTCCCCACAAAGACAGGAGATTTGTTAAAAAAGATTTTCTTGGAGCAAGGAGTTTCATAATAGTCCCAGACCAGAAGTGTTTGGATTATATCCCCATGAGAATATAAGAATTCTTATGAAGACTCTAGGAAAAACTTTCAGATGTTCTAGATTGAGAGTTGAAGTCACAGTTAAATTTAACCTATGAAGGTACGAGAGGAAGGGATCTTTTTCAGGTGTAAATACTGTACAAGGTGCTTTTGAGATCTGTGAAGAAGTGTTTTTGGGATCAACTGTCTTTCATAATCTTTAAATTTGTGTTACACATAACTAATTTTGTTTATTCTATTTTAGCTTCATTTCAGAGTCACAGTAACTTATTTGGCTGGTGGATTTGGGATTTAACAGAGTTTAGTTAGGGGAAGGATGTAGTTGTGGACTGAGTAGAACATTAAGCCACATTTAATTTTAGGGGGAATTTCATAGGACGATGATGACAGATTATTTTGGTTCAGCTGACCAAAAAAAAACTTGGCTTTTATGCACTGCGTAATTATCAGAATCCCACATGATGACAGTTCCCAATTACAGCTTATATAGCAAACAGAAAAGAACTTCTCTACCAGGTGTGATTCGCTACCTACTGTTGCTTCTAAAGACATTAATTCTGTGCTGGGATGTAGTTCCACATTTTGGCTGCCCTCCAGCTCGCTGTAACATTTACAGCTGCAAACAGAGATGGCAAGTTATTTACCCTTGGAACATCAAAGCTGAACTCAATCCAGGTATCAGAGTACTGACACACCAGTTGGTTGATATTTCTCCAAGTTAGCACTCCTAGTCTTTTTTTAAGTCACTCATGAGGCGTGGGCATTGCTGGCTAGCCAGCATTTATTGCCTGTCCCCACTGCCCTTGCGAAGATGGTGGTGAGCTGTCTTCTTCAAATGCTGCTATCGGCATGGACCGTTTGGACCAAAGGGTCTGCTTTCATGCTTTGTGACTCTATCCACTTGCTATAGGCAAATGGGGAGTATTCCATTCCACTCATGACTTGTGCCTTGTCGATGGTGGACAGGCTTTGGTGAGGTTGGGGAGTTGCTTGTCACAGTATTCCTAGCCTTTGATTTGCTCTTGTAGTTACCGTTTTCATGTGATGAGTCTCGTAGAGTTTCTGGTCAATGGTAACCCCCAGGATATTAATAGTGGGAATTCAGTGGTGGTAGCACCATTGAATGTCAAAAGGTTGCAGTTAGATTGTGTCTTATTAGAGATGGTCATTGCCTGGCCTTTTTTTGGTGTGAATGTTACTTTTCAGGAGGAGAAAGTGAGGACTGCAGATGCTGGAGATGAGAGTCAAGAGTACGTTGCTGGAAAACCTGATGAAGGGCTAATGTCAGGAATGTCGATTCTTCTGCTCCTTGCTTGCTGCCTGACCTGCTGTGCTTTTCCAGCAACATACTCTCAATCCTTGTCACTTCTCAGCCCAAGCCTGAATATTGGCCATTTGAACATGAACTTCTTTAGTACCTCAGGAGTCACAAACGGTCATTGGGAAATATCCCCACTACTGAATTGATGATGGAGGGAAGTTCATTGATGAAGCAGCTGAAGATGGTTAAACCTAGGACACTACCCTGGTGAACATCTGCAGAAATATCCTGGAGCTGAGATGACTAACTTCCAGCAACAACCATCTTCTTATATGCCAGATATGACTGTAGACAGTTTACAGCTGACACCCATTAATTCCAGTTCTGCCATGGCTCATTGATGTTACATTCAGTTGAATGTAGGGGAGTCCAGAATGAGAGGACATAAGGTTAGGGTAAGAGGGGAAAGATATAAAAGAGACCTAAGGGGCAACCTTTTTCACACAGAGGGTGGTACGTGTATGGAATGAGCTGCCAGAGGAAGTGGAGGCTGGTACAATTGCAACATTTAAGAGGCATTATATGAATAGGAAGGGTTTGGAGGGGATATGGGCCAGGTGCTGGCAGGTGGGACTAGATTGGGTTGGGATATCTGGTCAGCATGGACGGATTGGACTGAAGGGTCTGTTTCCATGCTGTACATCTCTATGACTCTATGATATACAAGGGCTATCACTCTTGCCCTACCTCTGGAATTCAACTCTTTTGTCTATATTTGAACCAAAGATGTAATGAGGTTAGGAGGCAAGTGGCGGAACACAAACTAGATGTTGATGATCAGGTGCTGCTTGGTGGCACTGCTGACGACACCTTCCATCAACTTACTGAAGATCAATAGAAGAATGATGGAGCTGTAAGTGGCTAGGTTGGATTTGTTCTGCTTTTTATGTACAGGATATATTTGTGTTACGTTCCACATTGTTGGATAGATGCTAGTGTTGTATTTGGAAGAGCTTGGCTCGGGGAGTGGCAAGATCTAGAGCAGATGTCTTCAGTAGCATTGCCAGAATGTTGTCAGGGTCCATAGACTTTGCGGTATCCAGTGCCTCCAACTGTATCTTGATATCACATGGTGTGAATCAAATTGGTTCAAGACTGGTATCTGCAATGCTAGGGTCCACTGGAGGCAGAGTTGGATTATTCACTTGCTACTTCAGGCTGAAGATTGCTGTGAATGCTTCAGCCTTATCTTTTGTACTGATGTGCCAGACTTCCCTATCATTGATAACGGGCATATTTGTGGAGCGTCTTCCTCCTCAAATGAATTGTTTAATTATCCATCCCCCATTCATGACTGGATGTGGCAGGACTGCAGAGTTAGATCTAATGCTTTGGTTTTGGAATCACTTAGCTCTGTCTATCACCTTTTGTTTATGCTGTGTGGCATGCAAGTAGTCCTGTTTGGTAGCTTCACCAGGTACACACCTCATTTTTAGGTATGTCCTCCTGCACTCGCCACTGAACCAGAGTTTATCCCTTGATTTGAAGGTGAGTGGGGATATGCCAAGTCATGAGATTGCAGATTGCATTGGAGTATAATTCTATTGTTGTTGTTAGCCCACAGTGCCTCATGAATGCCCAGTCTTGAGGTGCTATAACTGTTCAAAGTCTGTCCCATTTAGCACAGTGATAATGCCATACAACATAATGGAGGATATTCTCAATTTTATCTCCAAAAGGACTGTATGGTGGCCATTCTTACTAATATGTCATGGATAAACTGAAAATAGGTGAGATGGGAGGAAAATGGAGTGAGAAATGGTTAGTTATGACATTCCAGCCATCATGAAATGTAAGCCACAATGACAACAGCATTTGTTATTTTTCTAATTGACAATCTCACAAGTACTTCTGGATGATAAAAGTGAATGTCTGCCACCCATTCCCCTTCTCCTTCATTTCCAGAAGTACAATATTCAACCCCAGGGTCATTTCTTTTATTTATTTGTGGGACACGGGCATCACTGGTTCAGCCAACATCTACTGCGCATCCCTAGTTGCTCCCAAACAAAAGGTGGAGGTGAGCTCACCCGCTACTCCCTCCCTCCACAAAGAGGAGGAGAATAAGGAAGACGACTTTCAGAATATAAAAGATTAAGTGCCTTACATCACAGATTGATGATGCAACAACTAAGATTTAGGTGCAGTGCACAATGAAACAAACGGACTCCTCAGATACTGAAGGAGTCCATGTTCAAATGCAACAAAACGTGGATAAGATCCAGGCTTGCGCTGACAAATGGCAAGAAACATTCCTGCCACACAAACCATTCAATGGCCTGCCTTTGAGAAGAGACAATCTAACTTCTGCCCTTTGACATTCAATGATGTTACCATCACTGAATCCCCCACGAACAACAACCATTGACCAGAAACCTAATTGGACTAACCACGTTGGTGCGAGGCGATTGTCAGGAAGGCCGGTAAGTATATTTAAACTTCTTACCTTCAGGCCAGCGAGGGAGGAGCGAGCAAAGGACTTCTGGGGAGGGTAAGTGGAATAGTTTATATTTGCGTGGTTGCATAGCAGTTTGGAACAGTAATTGGCTTGCTGAAAGAAAACAGAGGGTTGTAGTTGATGGAACATGTTCATCTTGGTGTCCAGTTACTAGCGGCGTACCGCAAGGGTCAGTGTTGGGTCCACTGCTGTTCGTCATTTTTATAAATGACCTGGATGAGGGTTTAGAAGGGTGGGTTAGTAAATTTGTGGACGACACTAAGGGTGGAGTTGTGGATAGTGACAAAGGATGTAGTAGGTTGCAGGGAGACATAGATAGGATGCAGAGCTGGGCTGAGAGGTGAAAATGAGGTCTGCAGATGCTGGAGATCAGAGCTGAAAATGTGTTGCTGGAACAGCGCAGCAGGTCAGGCAGCATCCAGGGAACAGGAGAATCGACGTTTCGGGCATAAGCCCTTCTTCAGGGGCTTATGAGAGGTGGCAAATGGAGTTTAATGTGGACAAGTGTGAGGTGATACACTTTGGACGGAATAATCGGAATGCAAAGTACTGGACTAATGGTAAGATTCTTGGGAATGCAGTTGAGCAGAGAGATCTCTGTGTCCATGTAAACAGATCCCTGAAATTTGCCACCCAGATTGACAGGGTTGTTAAAAAGGCATACAGTGTTTTGGCCTTTATTAATAGAGGGATTGAGTTCCGGAACCAGGAGGTTATGCTGTAGCTGTACAAAGCTCTGGTACGGCCACACTTGGAGTATTGTGTGCAGTTCTGGTCACCGCATTATAAGGAGGATGTGGAACCTTTGGAAAGGGTGCAGAGGAGATTTACTAGGATGTTGCCTGGTACGGTAGGAATGTCTTACGAGGAAAGGCTGAGGGCCTTGATGCTGTTCTTGTTAGAAGAAGGTTGAGAGGTGACTTTATAGAGACATACAGGATAATCAGAGGGTTAGATAGGGTGGACAGGAAGAGCCTTTTTCCAAGTATGGGGACAGCAAACATGAGGGGACACAACTTTAAAGTGAGGGGAGATAGGTATAAGACAGATGTCAGAGGTAGTTTCTTTACTCAGAGAGTAGTAAGGGTATGGAATGCTTTACCTGCAACGGTAGTAGATTCACCAAGTTTAAGTCGCCATTGGACAGGCATATGGACGTACATGGAATAATGTAGGTGAGATGAGCTTCAAATTAGTATGACAGGGCGGCGCAACATCGCGGGCCGAAGGGCCTGTACTGCGCTGTAATGTTCTATGTGTTCTATGTAAATACAGTGGCTACAGGAGTAGGTAAGAGGCTAGGAATACTGCAATGTGTAAATCACCACCTGACTCACCAAATCCTGTCCACTATCCAAATCAGGAATGTGATGGAATACTCCCTACTTGCCCAGATGATATCACACCTACAACCATCTACTCCCCTCACCACTGATGCTTAGTAGCAGCAGTGGGTATTATCCACAAGACACACTGTGGAAATTCATCGAAGAATCTTAGACAGTCACTTCCATCTCGAAGGACGAGGGCAGGAGATACATGGGAACACCATCACTTGTTGGTTGCCATCCAAGTCACCTGCTATCCTGATTTGAAAAAAAAAGTGCTATTATCACTGGATCAAAATCCTAGAATTCCCTCATTAGCAGCATTGTGTGCCAATCTATAGCCACAATCTGCAGCAATTCATGATGCAGCTCACCACCACCTTTTTCAATGGCAACGAGGGACAGGCAATAAATGCTGGCCAGCCAGTGATATACATATCTCACAAGGGAATGAAAAATCTGATATCCATGTTTAATGCAAAGCATGAAATTGAGTTTCATGTTCTTTTATCTAGCATGATTGTTTCCAGAGGAAACTCAGTCACTTAATCAAGACACCAGCGTGAAAGGCAACAAAGACATTCTTAATAATGTTTATCATGGCACCTTAAAGGGTGACTATCAATAGCATCTCACAGAACAGCCATCATTTTTACCATTCAGGTTTTAAACATCTATAAAGGCCCTAGTCAAAACTAGGGCAGCATAATGCATTTTTGTGGTGTCTTCACATGATAATAATGAGGCATATGTGCAATTCGTGGGGTAACCCTATTGCATCTCACTCATCATGTCGTCCCGCTTCCCCTTCAGTTGAAGCAAAACACTCAGAGACATAGTGTAGTTTTACCTCCTTCATCTTTATTCAGGGACCTGGAGGGAGAGAGGACGATCGCCTATGTGCATAGAGACATGAGTTCACGGTCTTCTCTGAAATAGCAGTTTCTCATTTATAGTCATATTACAGGCAGGAGCATCCAGATAAGGCAATATACATATTGATTGGGTGACCGTTACAATTAGCGAGCATCAACAGTAAAGATCAAGTCATCTGCTGTTTCACAATGATCATTCTTAACCTTGTTAACTGGCTTTGCCTAATGAATACTTTTCACCTTGTTAACTGACGTTACATAGTGAATGCTACCTCATCTTGTTAAGTGGCTCTACATAATGAATGCTTTTTCACCTTGTTAACCCATTACCCTTGCCTCCATCACTCCATTGTTAACTCTAAGTTCTTACCTGATCTGAGTCATGCTCAGCTGATCCTGTTTCACAAAACTCAGAACTTAACTCTTTCTCTGCCTGCCGATACCCTATACACATTTTCCAATCAAAATCACTAGTTCAACTAAAATAAAAAAAGAGAAAATGTCAGAAAAACTCAGCAGATCTAATAGTCTCACTGGAGCGAAAAACAACTAACATTTTGAGTCTGATGACTCCTTCAGAACTGTAAGGAATGAGAAAAAAAAGTTTTATTTTAATTTGTTGAAAGAGGTAGTGTAAGTGGAACAAATGGTGAGAGTACCTAGATCGAAAGACAAAGGGAGTACTAAGTGACGGTAACAGAGATAGATATGTAAAATAACTATAAATGTTAGGTGTGTAAACGAAAAATATGGGCTTGCACTACTGAGAATACGGTCAACAAGTCAGAAACAAGATATAGCTGCAACAAATGGCTGGGGGTGGGGGGGATTTCAAAATGGACACAGTGGTCATTCTCAGCATTTGTTAACTTCAATGTTGAGTCCAAGAGGCTGTAATGTACACAAGGGGAAAATGACGTTTTGTTCCTACAGAGTATAACATCTGTCCTCCATTTGGAATCCAACACCCTGCTCGTTGCTAACACCAGTATTTCTGATTTTATTTCAGCAGCAGAGTTGTGAGCTCTCTTTATTGTTAAGTAGCAACAGCACTATAAAAGATGTTTTGTTTCATTGCCCTATACCCACTGGATTAATGCCACCAAAAACCAAGGGGGAAATGGTGAGCCCAAGATGCTTTTTAACTTGACATTTGTTGCTCGGAACTTATGCTAAAGCAAAACTGCAATAGCTGTGCACCAATTCACACCTGTAATTCTGGTCAATTGGTGTATTCAGAGTGCAGAGGAAACCATGGGGTCAACCAACGAAACCTGGAAGCCAAAGGTTGACTTCAAACTTTACTGGTTTCTGCATCTGTCTTTCTGATGCCCAAGATCTTTTCCATTCTCTGGCAACTGAAAAGTGAAGGAGAGGTCAAAGAGATGTACAGCATGGAAATAGACCCTTTGGACCAACCCGTCCATGCCGACCAGATATCCCAACCCGATCTAGTGCCACTTGTCAGCACCCAGCCCATATACCTCCAAACCCTTCCTATTCAGATACTCATCCAAATGCCCCTTAAATGTTGCAATTGTACCAGCCTCCACCACTTCCTCTGGCAGCTCATTCCATACACGTACCACCTTGTGTATGAAAAGGTTGCCCTGTAGGTCTCTTTTATATCTTTCCCTTCTCACCCTAAACCTATGCCCTCTAGTTCTGGACTCCCCGACCCCAGGGTAAAGACTTTGTCTATTTACCCTATCCATGCCCCTCATAATTTTGTAAACCTCTATAAGGTCACCCTCAGTGTCCGACGCTCTAGGGAAAACAGACCCAGCCTGTTCAGCCTCTCCATATAGCTCAAATCCTCCAACCCTGGCAACATCCCTGTAAATCTTTTCTGAACCCTTTCAAGTTTCACATCTTTCGGATAGGAAGGAGACCAGAATTGCATGCAATATTCCAACAGTAGTCTAACCAATGTCCTGTACAGCCGCAACATGACCTCCCAACTCCTGCGCTCAATACGCTGACCAATAAAGGAAAGCATACCAAACGCATTCTTCACTATCCTATCTACCTACAACTCCACTTTCAAGGAGCTATGAACCTGCACTCGAAGGTCTCTTTGTTCAGCAACACTTCCGAGGACCTTACCATTAAGTATACAAGTCCTGCCAAGATTTGCTTTCCCAAAATGCAGCTCCTCGCATTTATTGAATTAAACTCCATCTGCCACTTCTCAGCCCATTGGCCCACCTGGTCAAAATCCTTTTGTAATCTGAGGTAACCCTCTTCGCTGTCCACTTCACCTCCAATTTTGGTGTCATCTGCAAACTTACTAACTGTACCTCTTATGCTCACGTCCAAATCATTTATGTAAATGACAAAAAGTAGAGGACCCAGCACCGATCCTTGTGGCACTCCACTGGTCACAGGCCTCCAGTCTGAAGAGCAACCCTCCACCATCACCCTGTCTTCTACCTTTTGAGCCAGTTCTGTATCCAAATGGCTAGTTCTCCCTGTATTCCGTGAGATCTACCCTTGCTAATCAGTCACCCAAGGGGAATTTTGTTGAATGCCTTACTGAAGTCCATATAGATCACATCTACCACTCTGCCCTCATCAATCCTCTTTGTTACTTCTTCAAAAAATTCAATCAAGTCTGTGAGACATGATTTCCCACTGTTGACTATCCCTAATCAGTCCTTGCCTTTCCAAATACATGTACATCCTGTCCCTCAGGATTCCCTCCAACAACTTGCCTACCACGGACGTCAAGCGTCACTGGTCTATAGTTGCCTGGCTTGTCCTTACCACCCTTCTTAAACAGTGGCACCACGTTAGTCAACCTCCAGTCTTCCGACACTTCACCTGTGACTATCGATGATCCAAATATCTCAACAAGAGGCCCAGCAATCACTTCTCTAGCTTCCCACAGAGTTCTAGGGTACATCTGATCAGGTCCTGGTGATTTATCCACCTTTATGTGTTGGGGTAACGAGAGCTACTGCAGTGCATTTGTAGGGGGAATGGGAAAGAGGGGCTGATCACAGTACATTGCAAACAGGGCAGGGAGAGGTGAAGATTATAACAAAAACTAAAATGAGAATATACATATATGTGTGCATAAGCACTCGCTTGCGTGTGGGGTCAATGTGGGTAGAAGAGTTGAATGCATTAAGTATTTGTTTGAGAGCGGAGTGGAAGGAAAGGGATGATTATTTTTGATGTGCACATACACAAAGGACTGGTTGTGTATTATCCCATATTTTCAAACAATTACTTGATTTGGCATATTTGATGTCTTGCATTCAGATTATGCACTTGTGGATCAAGCAAATGAA
The DNA here is from genome assembly GCF_037043375.1 of Chiloscyllium plagiosum. Lineage (NCBI taxonomy): Eukaryota > Metazoa > Chordata > Chondrichthyes > Orectolobiformes > Hemiscylliidae > Chiloscyllium > Chiloscyllium plagiosum. The sequence continues at coordinate 66,801,116 of NW_028270157.1, forward strand.
TTTTATTTCAAAATCCAGAAAATTCTAATTCAATTATTCCAGACTGGAGAGATTAGGGTGTACTCAGTTTAGATTAGATTAGATTACAGTGTGGAAATAGGCCCTTCTGCCCAACAAGTCCACACCGACCCGCTGAAGCGAAAACCACCCATACCCCTACATTTACCCCTTACCTAACACTACGGGCAATTTAGTATGGCCAATTCACCTGACACTGCACATCTTTGGACTGTGGGAGGAAACCGGAGCACCCGGAGGAAACCCACGCAGACACGGGGAGAACGTGCAAACTCCACACAGTCAGTCGCCTGAGGCGGGAATTGAACCCGGGTGTCTGGCGCTGTGAGGCAGCAGTGCTAACCACTGTGCCACCGTGCCGCCCACTAAAGCAGAAAGAACGGTGAACTATAGTTATTTCAAGAAAGAAAAATCAATCACTTTCTAACTATCTTGTGCTTGGATCACAGCATTAAACTCGTAGCTGCACTTCAACCATTGCACTTCAAATGAAGCATATGGACTGATTCTTTTCTTATGACAGGAAACCAAAACATTCCTTCAAGAGCAAGAGCCAAAAGTTTGTCATAAGTCTCTCTTATGAAAAGATATGTTCAGCCAATCAAATTGCCGGGCAGTAACAGCGCTTTACCAAATCTAAAAATACCCCCCAGCAGTTGAAGGTCAGCAGGCAGCACAAAAAATAAACAAAGCCAGAGCACCATCCCTCTGGTGACTCTGCCGCATGGACATCATTAACACTGCTGCAACAGCTGTACCAAGTTCATGGTTCAAATGTTTTTTCAAAGGACACATTTCTTGAAATGAAATGCTGTGAAACAAAGCTACACTCAAGTTTGTTTGCAAAGGTTTATAGTTATTTACTTTTTAACAGAGTTGTACAGTGTGAATTAATTTAGATGGTGCTTTCTTCTTTTTATAATTATCTGTTCTTCAAACATGAGCCTTGGCAGCGAACGTCACATTGTTAGAATGTGTTACAACCAAGTTCAATTGTGTCATGATGCAGCTGTGTGGAAAAGCTTTGTAGCTTCTAACTTTTCTGTGAAGACGCACTAGGTTAGTTCTCGCTTCCAAAACATCATTCCAACTAACATCAATAATGTCAACACAGCAAAAACTGAACTTGGGTTTTTATGGCCTGCAAAGCTCATCTACTCACGAGCTAAACCGCAAAAAACATTTTAATATCAATGGCAAAATGATAGATGATTGCACATAAAATTGAAATTTTAATCACAAAAGGATATCTTAAAGATCATTACTGAGTGAAATGCAAAGCTTAATTATGTCGAGAATAACCTACAAAAGGCATAGTTTCAAATGTCAGACATAGGTAGACATGTTATGAATATTCTATTAACAAGAAAGATAATGATCTCCCTGTTTCAAACAGAAACTTGCTTCAACAAAAGCAAATTAATACTGTGTTTCAACAAAAAATGAGTGTGTACTTTAGGTGAATAGGTTTAATGAGAACAACAAACAAAGAGATCAAACACCAACATGGAAAAACAGTATTCAAGGCAACCCTGCAGGGGTGGGGGGTGGGACTTATTGTAACATAGTGGTATCCTACATCGAGGTTAGGCAGGTTGAACTCCCACTCGCTCCAAAATGTATGTAATATCTACAGGGCACCCCAGATGTGGTCTTGGAAGATCAAATATTTCATAACAGCAATGACAAAACAGATGGGGCACCTGCTTCTTTCCAATGTTTGCTACTGAAATGCACCAAAAACACATTGGACGCGAGCACATTGAGAACCAGCCTGTAGCTGGAGATGTGCCTGTCAGGGACTGTCCATTCTAACGATGGGGACAAGGTCTGCAGAATCACAGAATCCCAGAGAGAGACCATTAAGCCCACAGAAGTCTGCACTGACCCGCCAAAGAGCCTCCCACCCTATCCCGATATTTATCATGGCTAATCCACATAGTCGGCACATCCCTGGACACTACGGGAAAATTTAGCACGGCCAATCAATCTAACCTACACGTTCGAACTGTGCAGGAAACGATAGATCCTGGCAGAAGCTGGGGGAACATGCAAACTCCAGACAACAGTTACCCAAAACTGGAATCAAACCCAGGTCCCTGGCGCTGTGAGGCAGCAGTGCTGACCACTGAGCCACTGTGCCATTCACTCAATTTCTAGATTAACAGTCTAGCAATAATGCCACTAGGCCATTGTCTTTCCTTCAGCTTTTAGACTTATGCAAGGACTTGCAGGGCCAAATTCCCCAGCTTGTTCATTTTGAGTGTCACAACATAATGTCTTTATTTTTCACATATGTATCCATTCCAGAGCATTAGTCACACAACCGATTCCAAGTCTGTACCTTTTGATCATTCTTCACCCAGGTATCTGGACCCGTGTCCCTACTTGCATCCCAGAAACTGTCCAATGGAAAGCTAGGGCTTTTGCTTGCAAATCGTGGGCCACATGGAAACATGACATTCATGGACTGATAGGGAATCATTCCAGCTGCATGAGGTCAAACTCAGGAATTCTGAGCTTGAAGGGTTGCTGGCAAGGCTACACAGTGTTGGAAAGATGAAGAGTTTCCTGGACTATATGTTCTAGAATGTGACCATCCCACACACATTGTGTATGGATAGCCATTAGAAAAGGAGGAAGTTATAGTCATATTACAAGGGGGAAAAGGAGTTAAACTGCAAAGAAATTCTAGACACATGTAGGAACTGTGGAGCGATTATACTGGAGGAATTTAAGTATCAATATAATGACTAGAACAGTTTTCGAGTAAAGGGAAAGATCAACTAAGTTGGCCAAATGGCTGGTATACAATACAGAGAGACACCAATAGCACGTGTTCATTTTACAAACTGGTTGTGTTTGCCATACCTCATTCTCAACCTATCCCCCCAGCTAACCCTTATGTTGAACCACCACCACCAGTCATCCCTATAATCCTCTGGAACTATGGTGACTTGACATTTACTTTACATAAAACATATACATGGGAAAATTTTAATGAACGCTATGGTTATGAACATTGTGTCAATTGCTCCATTAAAAATAGGTTAGATCACACGCAAGAGAGAGAACTGGCTACATAGATACAGAACTGGCTCAAATGTAGAAGACAGAGGCCAGTGGTAGAGGATTGCTTTTCAGACTGGAGGCCTGTGACCAGCAATGTGCCACAAAAATTGGGGAGGAGTCCACTGCTTTGTCATTTATATAAGTGATTTGGATGTGAACATAGGAGGTAAGCTAGTAAGTTTGCAGATCACATCATAGTTGGAGGAATAGTGGACATTGAAGAAGGTAATCTCAGAGTACAACAGGATCTTGATCAGATGAGCCAATAGACCAAAGAGTGAGTTTACTTTAGATAAATGTGAGGTGCTGTATTTTGGAAAGGCAAATTAGAGCTGGATTTATACACTTAACAGTAGGGTCCAGGGGAGTGTTGCTGAATAAAGAGACCTTGGAATATAATTCCAAGGTTCATAATTCCTTGAAAGTGGGGTCGAAGGTAGACAGGGTAGTGAAGGCGGTGTTTGGTATGCTTGCCTTTATTAGTCGGTGCATTGAATATAGGAATTGGAAGATCATATTGCGGCTGTACAGGGCATTGGTTATGCCACTTTTGGAAAACTGTGTTCAATTCTGCTCTCCCTGCAATGGTAAGGATGTTATGAAACTTGAAAGGGTTCAGAAAAGATTCACAAGGATGTGGCCAGGATTGGAGGATTTGAGCTATAGGGAGAAGCTGACTAGACTGGCACTATTTTCCCTGGAGCATCAGAGGCTGAGGGGTGACCTAATAGAGATTTGTAAAATTGTGAGGAGCATGGATAAGGTAAATAAACAAGGTCTTTTCCCCGTGGTGGGGGAGTCCCAAACTAGAGGGCACAGATTTAAGGTTAGAGGGTAAAGATTTAGAAGGGACCTAAGGGGCAACAATTTCACACAAACAGTGGTGCGTGTATGGAACAAGCTGCCAAAGGAAGTGCTAGAGGCTGATACAACAATAACACTTAAAAGGCATCTGGATGGGAAAATGAATAGGAGGGATAAGGGCCAAATGCTGGCAAATGGTAGATTTACTTAGGATATCTGTTAGGAATGGACGAGTTGGACCAAAGGGTGTGTTTCCATGCTGTATATCTCTATGACACATAACATATAGTGTAATGAAAAGTAGATATGCTATTGAAACATGATAACTATGAACTTATTTTGTAGAAGATCTGTTTAAGGAGATGGGTTTTCATGTGTAAAAGTGCTTCAGTTATTTTGAAAGAAATCTTTCCTGCTAACTTCGGTGTGTGGCTGTGCCAATTTAAACGATAGCCATAATGTGAAGGAGCCTGTGTTGGAAAGGGGTGGACAAAGTTAAAAAATCACACAACACCAGGTTATAGTCCAACAGGTTTATTTGGAAGCACTAGCTTTCGGAGCGCTAGGCTTTATTAGCTACCGAGACCATAACCTGGAGTTGTGTGATTTTTAACTTTAAATGATGTGCTGATAATACAACACTTTCTTTGCGTGTAATTAAGTTTACTGGAGTATTTGGAAGACCTTGTTTGATTCTGCTTTTGTATGTATCTAAATAGCCCATAAGTCAAGACAAACACAAAGTAATCTGTTACCACATCAGTATATCATCCAATAAATAATGACGTTGTCAATTCATAGACTGCTGCTTTATTGATATACACTACATGTTATTATAGATTCACAAACTTGAAGTTGTGACAAACAACACTGAGGATACCAATCAACTGCAACAGGACAATGACAGGATAGCAAAATATGCAAACAACAGACAGAATTAAATGCAAAGTGATTAATTTTGAGCGAAGGAAGAGGCAATACAGAAATGAATGGCACAGTTTTGAAAGGTGTGCAGGAGTGTAAAGGACCTCGTGGTTCATGTGTGTAGATCTTTGCAGGTGGGAAGAGCTTTGAAACTATGGTTAGTATATAAGATTTTCAGATTTACAAATGAAAACTGTCAATACTAAAGCAGAGAAGGTATGCTGAACTTTTACAAAAAAAGCTCTGCTTCAGCCACAACTGTAGCATTACTTAGACCAGAGGAGAAAGTGAGGTCTGCAGATGCTGGAGATCAGAGCTGAAAATGTGTTGCTGGAGAAGCGCAGCAGGTCAGGCAGCATCCAGGGAACAGGAGCATCGACGTTTTGGGCATAAGCCCTTCTTCAGGAATGAGGAGAGTTTGTCCAGCAGGCTAAGATAAAAGGTAGGGAGGAGGGACTTGGGGGAGGGGCGTCGGAAATGTGATAGGTGGAAAGAGGTCAAGGTGATGGTGATAGGTCAGACTGGGGTGGGGGCGGAGAGGTCAGGAAGAAGATTGCAGGTTAGGAAGGCGGTGCTGAATTCGATGGATTTGACTGAGACAAGGTGGGGGGAGGGGAAATGAGGAAACTGGTGAAATCAGAGTTCATCCCTTGTGGTTGGAGGGTTCCTAGGCGGAAGATGAGGCGCTCTTCCTCCAACCGTCGTGTTGTTGTGGTCTGGCGATGGAGGAGTCCAAAGACCTGCATATCCTTGGTGGAGTGGGAGGGGGAGTTGAAATGTTGAGCCACAGAGTGGTTGGGTTGGTTGGTCCGGGTGTCCCAGAGGTGTTCTCTGAAACGCTCCGCAAGTAGCCGGCCTGTCTCCCCAATATAGAGGAGGCCACATCGAGTGCAGAGGATGCAATAGATGATGTGTGTGGAGGTGCAGGTGAATCTGTGGCGGATATGGAAGTTTCCTTTGGGGCCTTGGAGGGAGGTGAGGGGGGAGGTGTGGGCGCAAGTCTTGCACCTCCTGCGGTTGCAGGGGAAGGTGCCGGGAGTGGAGGTTAGGTTGGTGGGGGGTGTGGACCTGACAAGGGAGTCACGGAGGGAGTGGTCTTTACGGAATGCTGATAGGGGAGGGGAGGGAAATAGATCCTTGGTGGTGGGGTCCGTTTGGAGGTGGCGGAAATGACGGCGGATGATGCGCTGTACATGGAGATTGGTGGGGTGGTAGGTGAGAACCAGTGGGGTTCTGTCCTGGTGGCGGTTGGAGGGGCGGGGCTCAAGGGCGGAGGAGCGGGAAGTGGAAGAGATGCGGTGGAGGGCATCGTCGACCACGTCGGGGGGGAAATTGCGGTCCTTGAAGAAGGAGGCCATCTGGGTCGTACATTTTTGGAACTGGTCCTCCTGGGAGCAGATGCGGCGGAGTCGAAGGAATTGGGAGAATGGGATGGCGTTTTTACAGGGGGCAGGGTGGGAGGAGGTGTAGTCCAGGTAGCTGTGGGAGTCGGTCGGTTTGTAGTAGATGTCCGTGTTGATTCGGTCCCCTGAGATAGAAATAGAGAGGTCGAGGAAGGGGAGGGAGGAATCAGAGACTGTCCAGGTGAATTTGAGGTGGGGTGGAAGGTGTTGGTGAAGTGGATGAACTGTTCAACCTCCTCGTGGGAGCACGAGGCGGCGCCGATACAGTCATCGATGTAGCGGAGGAAAAGGTGGGGGGTGGGGCCAATGTAGTTGCGGAAGATGGACTGTTCCACATATCCTACGAAGAGGCAGGCATAGCTGGGGCCAGAGTTAGACCAGAGTTTTGATTACCATATAGGAAAGTTGTGGGAATCATTGAGAAGGTGCAAAGCAGAATAGTTTTAGTTAAGTTGCAATATTAGGAAGGTGAAATTGGGTTGTTCTCTTTGGAGTAAAGGGGCTGGAGTTGAGATTTTATAAAGGTCTGCCAAATTAAAACAGGTTTGAATAACAGACAAAGAAAAGGTATCCAGTTAACTGATGGCACAAGGAGTAGGGGCACATTTAAAGTTTCAGGCAATCAATTCAACAGCATGTAACTAATATATTATTACACAGTGAGTGGTAATGATCCAGAACTTGTTGTTAGGATCATGGACAAAGCAGAGAAGATAAATAATTTCAAAAAAGGAAATTGAAGGGCTCTTGAAAGAAATACATCTTCTTGGCTAGTGGTAAAGAGCTGGGGAATTGAACGACTAGATTGCAGTATAGAGGCAGGCACTCAATGGACTGAATGACTTCTCTCTGTTGCAATCACTCAACCACCAAGTCTAATTGTCTTTTTTGTAAACTCTTTTCTCAAATATTTATCTATTTCTCGTTTAGTGATGATCCCATTTTTACCAGGTTCTAATTTGGTATTCCTTATCATCACAAGCTGATGTTTTAAATAAAAATGTCCTGACATTTTTCTTGGAAAGCAAATTTAAGTAATTTTATTGAAGATCCTGCAGAATTACCCACTTTAGGTGTTGCAAAGTTTCAGGAATATTTTTCATTTTCAGGCGCTGCAATGCCAGTATTTAAAGGAGATACTCAAATATTTGTCTGTTTAATATTTTGAATAGTTTTATGAAACTTCAGCATGCTCTAAACAGAAATATGATGATGTTAAGAAATATACAGGCAAGGGTATAGGAGTGAGACAAAGAGAAAGGGACAAAAGAGACAAACAGGGACAGGAAGAAAAGACAGGCAAATGAGAAAAGAAAGGGAAGAAGAGGGAAAAGAAGTCCTGCAGAAATGAAAAATAGAATGATGTGAGAGAGGCAGATAAGAGATGAAAGCAGGTTGAGAAAGATACAAAAGACAGAAAGCAATTCAGAAGAAACAAAAAATAGGGACATGCATCCAGAGACCAAAATACTGGGAGATGAGTGCATCATAAGAGACAGAAAGGAAAGGCTTTCAAAGGTATTTAAACAAATGAATGGACCGTTTGATTGGGAAATTGAGTAATCACTGCACAGGAAGGACAGGATTTCCCAACCAAAATATATTCTACCTCCGTCTCTCAAGCCTCCAAAAACCTTCCCAATTAGAATTTCATGGGCTTCAATCTTGCAGCTGATGATTTTCACTTCCAGCTGTTTTGTTAAATTAGTTGACTATTTCACAACATAGATGGGAGCATGAGGGACAAAGGGTCAAAGGGAAGGCTTTGTTTAAACCATCGTTCTCCTGATCAAAATGTATAAGCTGGGAGATCTTTTGTTTAATGCTATTTAGTCATTTTTCTTAGGGACACATGGCTCCCACTACAAAACCGCAGATTAAGAAGATTCGATAATTAATTATTGATAGAATGGATTTTTTTTCTTATGGAACTTCGTTATTAAAAGGTTTCCTAAATAATACATTAATGGTTCAACACGGACGGATGTAAAACCTTCTTCTATGTCCTCAGTCTCATTCTGTCAGTGGTTTTGCCACAGACAATCCTTTATAAAATATTTATACAGCACTTTATTAAGCATTTCCCTTGTCAGCCATGGTTGCCTCGTCCTCCCCTTGGTATATTTCTTCTTCATTGGAATGAATTCCTCAACGTCTAACCTGTCAAGCCCCATCAGAATCTTGCATGTTTCAAAAAGGTCACCGCTCATTTTTCTAAATTCTAATAAATAAAGGGCCAACCTGCTAACTGTTCTTCACAAGTCAATTGCTTCATCCTGGGAAACAGCCTCCAGTGCCAGCATATCCTTTTTTAAATATGGGGACCAAAACTGTACACACTCCTCTTTATGCATGGATTCGCTACCCATGAATCCACATACTTAAGAGGTCGGCCCCAGACCAGATTTGTTATTGTTTCCCCTACAGGTCCTACAGATTCGTGCAGTACTTTGTGAGAGGTTATATTATAATAGAAATCCCCTATCTGCTTTTCTGTTATTTGCAGGAGTTCCATGCCCCTAATCCCCATGGTTTATAAAGATTTGGCATTCGCAGTACTTCAAGTGCAGCGCTCATAACATCCTGTACACTTGTAATAGAAATTCCCTACTTTTAAAGGACAGCCCCTAGTAATAAAGGATAATGTTTAATTTGCCTTCCTTAATTACTTACATTGCCTACATGCTAACTTTGTGTTTCATGCATATAGATCCTTAAAGATGAGTTTCACCCAGATCCCTCACTTTGTTTTGGAATAACTCTTCATTCAACAGACAGGGACTGCCTTTAGATTCTTCCTATCAAAACGCATGACCTCGAATTTCCCTCTAGCTGCTAAGTTTATGCCTCACTCACAACCTATTTCCCTTGCAGATTCCTCATAACATTCCTTCCCTTCTATTTTTGAATTGTCAGCAAATTTGGATACAATACACTCCACCCCTCCTCCAGGCCTCAACTGCACTTCCTACCAATCAATTCTAAATTGATCAACTTCTGTAGAAAAAATGATTCCAGAACTAGGCAAAGTCAGTGTCAGGACCCAAGTGATCACCACTTCTGAGGCAGATTGGCCCCAATGAAGCTCTGACCAAGTTATAACAGATCTGTTTACCTCTACAACCAGCCCTACTCCCATGGACTCTCCCATCTCAATCTCAAGACTTCTCATGAGTGCTGATGATAGCTAGCTTTGTCTCTTCACAAGTCCTCTCAATTCTTGACATAGCTTCCACATGGACACAGCTTTTGTCTGATAAAAAGTCTAAGACTGCTAGCGACGTTAAACCAAAAATTATGAGTTTGTTATTACTGACGCAAAGAAAATGCTTCCTCATGTATGGAGTCCAGACCAAGGGACCTTCGATACAACATGGTCTAACAGGGAATTCTGGAGAAATAGGAGACTTGTTACCATAAGAGTATACTAAATGGCCAGTATACATGCCCGTTGGGGGGTCTTTTGGGGTGGTGGTGCCCCGCCGCTGAGCCAGAAGACCCAGGTTCAATTTTCACCCATTCCAGATGTATGTCATAGCAGCCTTGAACACATTGATTAACTATACCTAAATGCCTACTGAGAAGTTAAATAAACCAAGGAAGAACAAGAGTTTTTGTTAATAAGGTTAGATGATGACAGGTGGGGAAAAGGTTAAATGGGCATAAATATAGTTATGGATCAGGACTGTCACTTGTTTGTCCTGGCCCCAGTTCACTGTGATGCAAGAGACGAAACTCGTAAGGCACCATCTATAGCTGTCATGAGCACATTAAATTTTGGTTCTGGCCTTGTATTTCTCGGAGGGTGGGAAGAGCACCTCAGGTGACCCCACTTATGGCAAGATCAAATTAATTATCATAGAGATGTACAGCACAGAAGCCGACCCTTTGATCCAACTCGTCCATGCCGACTAGATATGCCAACCTAATCTCGTCCCATTTGCCAAAGCTAGGCCCATATCCCTCTAAACCCTTCCAATTTCAAATACCCATCCGGATGCCTTTTAAATGCTGGAAATGTACCAGCTTACACCATTTCCTCTGGCAGTTCATTCCACACATGCACCACCCTTTGCATGAAAAAGTTGCCCTTTAGGTCCCTTTTATATCTTTCCCCTCTCACCCTAAACCTCTGCCCTCTAGTTCTGGACTCCGCCACCCCAGGGAAATGATGTTATCTATCCTAACTACTGTGTCAGTTAGTAGTATAGATTTCTTTCTCTCTCTCCCTTACAGACCACTTGCTCCCCTGCCTTTGACTGTCTTTCTCCCTTTTAAAATTGTTTTGACTGTTTTTCCTCCCAAGTTCCAAAACAATTGCATCAGCATGTAAACAGTAATTGCTGCTCCTGGAATTCAAGGAAATCACCTCCAACACCTAAAATACCTCAAAAAAAAAAGGAGCAGCTGTTATAGGTATGAATTTTTCCTGTCTTCCATCTTGGATTACCCAGAATCCACCCTAATTGAAAGATCAGTCGGATGGAAGGGTGGGCTATCATGATATAGTTGGAGAGTTGGAGTTGGACTAGGAATGAGAGCAGCAACGAAAAAGGAGTTTAAAAACTCCTTGTTACTTCTCTAATCTGAACAGGATCTGTTTGATTAGATGAGAATAAAAGATGAAATTTTCTTAAAATAGATCCAAAACAAATTCATATGTACCTTAATTCTATGTACAAAATTGAATAATTGAATACTGAATGTCACAATCTTGATTCTGCTGTTATGTTTCTGTCATCATCTGGGTCAACTAATTTTGAGGCATCAAAACAGGGTCATTATTATAACAACACTTGTCAAACCTTTATCTACCCAGCAATGAATATCAACTTACCCATAAAAAGATTTTGTTCTCTTTGTTTTTTTTGTGATGTGGAGGTGATGTTGTTGAGACAGGGTTGGACACTGGTTGCAAACTGTAGCTTTTGAAGCACTACTTCTTCATCAGGTGCTGATATTTTCAAACAAACCAGGTGGACTCTAACCTGGTAGTGTGATTTTTGACCTTTTACTTTAAGCATTGTCAAGCTCAGATAATTTACAATCTTGCCATACTGTCTCATCTAGAGCAATGTTTTAAACCCAGATCCAACAGTATTTTGTAGTATACCTTGCTTTAATCAAGAGTAACTCAGTATACCCCCATAATTGAGACTACCATGGATTGATAAGTAGAGTAAACCTGACAGAAGGGGGAAAATAAGTGCTTACAATGCAGTAAGTCAGTATTACTGTGAAGCAGACTGGCAGAGGAATAACTATGTCAGAAGATCAGCAGTGGTCGGCAGGAGATTAAAAGCCAATGGCAAAGAGATCACGATTTGTGATATCACAAGATTTCTTTTTATTCTTTCATGGGATGAGAGCATCACTAGTCAGGCCAACATTCATTGCCCAGAGGGCAGTTTAGAGTCAAGCCACATTGGAGTCACATTTAAGCCAGACCAAGTGAGGATCCTTTGCTTAAGGACATGAGCAAACCACATGGGTTTTTCCAACAATCGACAACGGACTCAGTGATTGTTAGATTCTTAATTCCAGGCTTATAAAATTTTTTTATTGAATTCAAGTTACACTATTTGTCATGGCAGGATCCGAACCCAGGTCACCAGAACATTACTTGGATCTCTAGATTAACAGTCGGCGTCAATACCACCGGGCCATCACCTCTCCACCAATACGTAGACAATTACTGGTTCTTTGTCTATTTTGATTGGCCTGGTGGCCTGTGGTTACAACTAAAAATATATTTAGGAGTTTAACTTAAAAATAGTTAACATTTCAATTAATTTATTAAATACAATTAAATACAATGAGTAGGCAACATGTTGAAGATTTAGTAAACTGGAGCTGATGGATGATGATGTGATCCACTATGACCACATCTGCAACAAATGTTGGCTGCTCAAGGAATTCTTGCTCAGAGCCAGATCAGATTGAGTCTGAGTTGCAGATATTGTGACACATCAGAGAGGGGGGCAGATTACCTGGATATTTGCAGGAGACAGTAATATCTCTCAAATTAATTGGATATAATGTGGTCAGGGTAGGAGAGTAACACTACAAGTGAGACAGGTACTGAGATCCAGAACATAGTTTCAGAGGAACGTCAGCTGATTCTCTTGTCCAACAGGTATGAGATTTTAGTTCCTGGTGTCGATAGGGCCACGGACAGGAGGATGGATGAATGAACTCACCAAAGCACCATGGTACAAAGTGACCTTAAAGTCTGGGGAGAAAAGAGAAATGTTGTTTTAACAGGAATAGCATAATAAGGGAAGTAGATACTGTTCTCTGCAGCAAAGACAGAATCCCAAAGGCTGTGTTAACTACCTTGTGCCAGGGTTGGGGATCTCTCTTCTGGGCTGAAGGGGAACATGGAATGGGAGGGGAAGGATCTGTGCTGTGGTATTAATTTTAGGTTTGCTACCTAAGCCACATGCAAATTGCCAGAGGGTAAATAAAATTAAATGCGTTGTTTTCTCATGGGATACTTGCAAAATTGAGGGTGAAATTGCTTGCTGCCTCCACATATTCTGAACCCTATTTTCAAGTATAGTCATAGTTGTAATGTAATACTGAAAGACATGGTTACCAATTATCAACTGTTTTATACTAGTTCAGTAGCAGAGGTGTC